>NC_054701.1:2628695-2928695 GCF_016097555.1 Gigantopelta aegis
TATATTTGTGGTGTTTCAGATACGTCTGAATGAACTGTTATATTTGTGGTGTTTCAGATATTTCTAAATGAACTGTTCTATTTGTGGTGTTTCAGATACGTCTGAATGAATTGTTCTATTTGTGGTGTTTCAGATACGTCTAAATGAATTGTTCTATTTGTGGTGTTTCAGATACTTCTAAATGAACTGTTCTATTTGTTGTGTTTCAGATACTTCTGAATGAACTGTTCTATTTGTGTTGTTTCAGATACGTCTGAATGAACTGTTCCATTTGTGTTGTTTCAGATACCTCTAAATGAACTGTTCTATTTGTTGTGTTTCAGATACTTCTGAATGAACTGTTCTATTTGTGTTGTTTCAGATACGTCTAAATGAACTGTTCTATTTGTTGTGTTTCAGATACTTCTGAATGAACTGTTCTATTTGTGTTGTTTCAGATATGTCTAAATGAACTGTTCTATTTGTGGTGTTTCAGATACTTCTAAATGAACTGGGATTTGACGAAGACTTCCTAAATCCTTTGCGTGTGAACTACTTGACTCCGATATGCGCCATATTGTTTCCTGACTGGGGCGGAAGCAGTCTCGATTCTCACAAAGCTTTTGTGGTGATGTACAAACCGGGCGAAGACGTTGACCTGAGCTATCACTACGACAACTCGGAGGTAACACTAAACGTCGCCCTCAGCTCCAACTACGCGGGCGGGTCTCTGTATTTCGGAAACATGCGAACGGAGTCGTCACGACCTAGTTACACAGAGTACAGCCACAGGGCGACAGTGGGGGTCGTCCACAGAGGGCAGCACCGACACGGCGCTAACGCTATCCAGTCTGGAGAGAGGTACAACCTCATCATCTGGATGAGGTCATCGCGAGTGCGCAATCAGCTCTGTCCGATGTGTGACAGTCCTCCTGAACTCGTGGAAACTGTTGGCTTTGGAGACGGGTTTACAAACGGCGACCATGTCGTTGATGTGTGTATTACCTTATAATGAGCCCAAGCAGCGTATTTTGGTGAAGGCTTTGTTCAGGGTGCTGGGGTGCGTACATATCCATGACTAAACACAACAGTGTCCCCGAAACACAGTGTTTAATGTATAAACGTAAGGAATGTAAGATAAATATGATCTTGGTGATTCTCAAAGAAGATTGTTTCATACCCCAGACTAAATGTTATACTTTGAAGATAGCTTTATAAATAAAAGTCCCTGTTATACATTGTAATGTCTTTGTAATAATCATCTTAGGCCTTGTAAAGAAGTTGCCAATCCAAATATATTCAGATCTGTATTAAGCAGCCACTAAATGGATAATGAAAATGTCCTTTTAAGACAGATGGCTGTTTTATGCAGGTCAGTTGTACTATACTAGATGATTTAGGAGATTAAAAGGACGATCACTTAAGGCAGGTGGCTGTATTGTAGAAGTTGACACGTGCGTACGTTTGACACTATTACACGTTTGGAGACTATATCTACTAATACGATGCACCATTGACCAATATGATGGCTGATACTATTCCATAGTTTGAACTTGTGGATACTCTTTTTAAAAAATGTCTTTGGCAAAACATTTATTATGTTTCCGTCGTTTTAGATGAAGTAATAGATGACAGGGTTAGGCAATACTCATGACGGGTGCCACCGGTGGGACAGAATATGTTCACCTTTTGCGAACACCTGATATCACAACTGTTATGACAGTGGTTCATGAGTGCATATTATCACAGCTGTACTTATTCAAATGAGCTCTGTCCGGTGCTACCGGCCTCGGTGGCGTCGTGGTTAGGCCATCGATCAACAGGCTGGTAGGTACTGGTTTCGGATCCCAGTCGAGGCATGGGATTTGTAATCCAGATACCGACTCCAAACCCTGAGTGAGTGCTCCACAAGGCTCATTGGATAGGTGTAAACCACTTGCACCGACCAGTGATCCATAACTGGTTCAACAAAGGCCATGGTTTGTGCTATCCTGCCTGTGGGAAGTGCAAATAAAAGATCCCTTGCTGCTAATCGGAAAGAGTAGCCTATGAAGTGGTGACAGCGGGTTTCCTCTTAAAATCTGTGTGGTCCTTAACCATATGTCTGACGCCATATAACCGTAAATAAAATGTGTTGAGTGGGCGTTATATAAAACATTTCTTTCTTTCTGTTCGGTGCTAGTTTTAGATTTAGTAAACTACTTTGGAGTGGCAGTCCTCTTTTGGCGATGCAAGAGGGATGAACTCTTTAGGAAAGGATATCTTTGGGAGTGGCAGTCCTCTTTTGGCGATGCAAGAGGGATGAACTCTTTAGGAAAGGATATCTTTGGAGTGGCAGTCTTCTTTTGGCGATGCAAGAGGGATAAAATCTTTAGGAAAGGATATCTTTGGGAGTGGCAGTCCTCTTTTGGCGATGCAAGAGGGATGAAATCTTTAGGAAAGGATATCTTTGGGAGTGGCAGTCCTCTTTTGGCGATGCAAGAGGGATGAAATCTTTAGGAAAGGATATCTTTGGAGTGGCAGTCCTCTTTTGGCGATGCAAGAGGGATGAACTCTTTAGGAAAGGATATCTTTGGGAGTGGCAGTCCTCTTTTGGCGATGCAAGAGGGATGAACTCTTTAGGAAAGGATATCTTTGGAGTGGCAGTCCTCTTTTGGCGATGCAAGAGGGATGAAATATTTAGGAAAGGATATCTTTGGGAGTGGCAGTCCTCTTTTGGCGATGCAAGAGGGATGAAATCTTTAGGAAAGGATATCTTTGGAGTGGCAGTCCTCTTTTGGCGATGCAAGAGGGATGAAATCTTTAGGAAAGGATATCTTTGGGAGTGGCTGCCCTCCCATAGGCGAGGCAATACATGGATATTAATGGAATCAACCACTATTTTGTTAAATGCCCAAGTGCATAGATACGGCCCTGTTCATGTATCACAGGTTTGTCACTCAGATTGTACAGCTGTCATCACCATTATGTTGCTGTAGTTGCTTTGTTACCAGGCTAGTCCTAACAGTCAAACCGTTATATGTTATTATAATACATAATCAAAATGGTCCGGATAATTGATTTGGAATATTACATTAACAGTTTTGTTAACTTTAAAAGACAGACAGACAGACATCTATTTTATTTAAGTCTCGCCTTATACTTTAAGTTTCGCACACAATACTAAAATCTAATATAAAATACAATATATAAGTACATAGTTTCACATGTGATGAGGTGTTGGTGATATTTTTAAACAAACATTCCTTTCCTTTGTATAAAGTATTTTAGATTAATTAGCAGACATTATGATAGTCAGTCATTAGCAAACATTAGATCAATCAGTTATTAACATATATTAGGACCGTCAGTAATTATTAATTAACAAACATTGAAACATTCTGAATTAATATATATTAGGACAGTTAGGAATTAACAAATAAACAGAACAATCAATAATTAGCAAGGATTAGAACAGTCTAATGAACATATATTAGAAAAGTCAGTAATTAACAAACATTTGGACCATCAAATATGAATATTGTAAGAAGAAAATTGAATTTTTAAGTACTATAACATAAATATACTACAAAAGCAAATATTGTATATGATTATGAACTTATATCACTTCCACTTAATGAAAAAGCAAATATTGTATATGATTATGAACTTATATCACTTCCACTTAATGAACTAGCAAATATTGTATATGATTATGAACTTATATCACTTCCACTTAATGAACAAGCAAATATTGTATATGATTATGAACTTATATCACTTCCACTTAATGAACAAGCAAATGTATATGATTATGAACTTATATCACTTCCACTTAATGAACAAGCAAATATTGTATATGATTATGAACTTATATCACTTCCACTTAATGAACAAGCATGTTGTTACTGGGCATATCAACGTATACCACTGGATATAATAGCTTACCAAGATGTTCAAGCATGCACAGTAGGCACATCTACATCGCTAACACACAAGAAGAGTAGAATCTTATTTATTACCCGTTGGTGAGAACATCATTCGTTATTTTCCATTACACATAGTGTTAACACACGTACGTGCACATTTTAAAGGCATACGATTGGCAGCTCCTAGGTCATGACCAGGTCACCAATGCCATATCATCCAATGAGAAAAGCATTGTCGAATCGATCACTCTGTGACGTACAATTTAACCCGAAATTGACTTCTCCGTGACGCACAAGTTAACTATAAGCGCTAGGGCCGTACATAGGTTTTAGTTGGAAAAGGCGTTTAAATGTATTTGAAAACTGTTTTCTGAAGATATGTAAGAACTAGAATACTACATGTGTGTCCGTTAGATACCGTTTATCTTACAACCCGTTGTTTAAAAACGTATCCAACTCGCCTTCGCTTGTTTCAAACAATTCGTTGTAAGATAACGGCTGATCATATAGTATTCTCTATATATGCTCTATAATTATCTCAAAAGTGGGCACATTGAAGCGTGGGCTTACTACAAAAGACTTTGACCACTGACATTCCGTTTATGTCAGATCTTAAAAATCTATCGTCGACATCCTGATTGAAAACTGCCTGATCCGCCATTGCTGTAGTTAAAGTAGCATGTTCTACATCACAGCATGCTGTGGTTATTTCCAGGGTGTTTTACGTTCAGTAAATCTGTGTGGTGAGATCTTTAAGTCCACCAAAGTCCATAAAACAGTCACTGGCGCCAGCCGCTTCTCAGCGGTAATGTAATCAAAGTGTGTGAACGAACGTGGCGCTAATCTATATGCTGAACGATAAAAGAAAGATCAATTTGTTTAAATTCGGACAATTCGATATAATTAATAGGGCAGTCTAAACGACGTCAGATCTTACTACAGAGATGACGAGTGCGTCAGTTGATCTGATGTAAAGCCGATAAAGGTCATGTCCAGGTGACATTTCATTTGATTATTCAAGTGGGGAAAAACACCAAAATATGACATTAATTTATAACCATTTTGAATCATCGTTCGCATACTGCATGCTTCAACTGAATTACGAATCATGTAAATTAATTGTGATGTAAATGGTAGTCCAAATATTACTAACAATTTGGTGAGAAAATCTGTAGAAATATTACTGTTAAATTGGCCGAATAGCCAAAATAGTACACACACACACACACACACACACACACACACACACACACACACACACACACACACACACACACACACACACACCTCTCCCTACTTCCGACGCCTGAGATATAGAAAATAATACATGAATGGCCGTTAGATACCATATATGTCACAACGAGTTGTTTTAAAAATGTATCTAACGAGCGTAAGCAAGTTACATATCCTGAAAAAATAGGTTTTAAGGAAATTTTAACATCTTTTTCAACTAAACGTTATTTACAGTCGTTGCGCTTGTGGCAGGTTAACTATACGTCACAGTGTAATCGATTTCCATCATGTAGTTTTTCATTGGATGTATTGCAGTGATGGTCTGGTCATCAGCTAGGATCCATAATTAAGAACACTATTTACATAGATATCAAATACCGTTAACATCGTTTCAATATTAAAAAAGTTCTTATTACAAATATTCATGATCCAGTATTGTGCTTTACGTCCTTGTTCTGCCAGTCGTTTCTGTGTCCGATTACATTTACCGTTATAACTTCGTAACAATCCAAGATAATTAAAATTCGTCTACAACCTTAAACTGGTGACTCTCATAAACCCATTTCTCGTTATCTTTAAGTTTACCACCATTTCTAAAGACTACTATTTTCGTTTTATTTGTATTAACGGTTAGATCCCATTTTGTAGTGTAATATTCAAGGGTATTTAACATAGACTGTAACCCTTCTGGCGTCTCGGAAAGAAGTACCATGTCATCAGCATACATTAGTAGAAATATGTTTAACATTTGTATTTCAATATATGGACAATTGTCTGATATGAATTGCATTTCACAACCATTTACATACATAGAAAATAATATTGGTGATAACACCTCACCTTGCAATAGGCCGTTTACACACATGAAATACTCAGAAATTACGTTATTATATTTTACACTGCATTTAACGTTGTCATATAAAGATCTCATAACTGCCAACATTTTGCCTTCTATGCCCTGTTTAATTAGTTTGTACCACAATTTTGTCTATTTATAAAATCAAAAGCCTTTTTATCGTCTACAAAGCGGCAATATAATCGTTTTTTATTTTTCAGTGATCGATTTATCAAAAAATGTAATATAAAAATAGCATCAACTGTGGACATGTTTTCTGAAAGTTTGGAAAAAAGTGTTCAGTATCTCAGCACTCTATAAACATAAAGTGGCTGTTTGTGAAGATGATATACCGTCTGAACCATCGTGGTACAACTCATTAATTAGAACTAATAATAAAAGAAGTGTTCAGTATCTCAGCACTCTATAAACATAAAGTGGATGTTTGTGAAGATGATATACCGTCTGAACCATCGTGGTACAACTCATTAATTAGAACTAATAATAAAAGAAGTGTTCAGTATCTCAGCACTCTATAAACATAACGTGGATGTTTGTGAAGATGATATACCGTCTGAACCATCGTGGTACAACTCATTAATTAGAACTAATAATAAAAGAAGTGTTCAGTATCTCAGCACTCTATAAACATAAAGTGGCTGTTTGTGAAGATGATATACCGTCTGAACCATCGTGGTACAACTCATTAATTAGAACTAATAATAAAAGAAGTGTTCAGTATCTCAGCACTCTATAAACATAAAGTGGATGTTTGTGAAGATGATATACCGTCTGAACCATCGTGGTACAACTCATTAATTAGAATTAATAATAAAAGAAGTGTTCAGTATCTCAGCACTCTATAAACATAAAGTGGATGTTTGTGAAGATGATATACCGTCTGAACCATCGTGGTACAACTCATTAATTAGAACTAATAATAAAAGAAGTGTTCAGTATCTCAGCACTCTATAAACATAACGTGGATGTTTGTGAAGATGATATACCGTCTGAACCATCGTGGTACAACTCATTAATTAGAACTAATAATAAAAGAAGTGTTCAGTATGTCAGCACTCTATAAACATAAAGTGGCTGTTTGTGAAGATGATATACCGTCTGAACCATCGTGGTACAACTCATTAATTAGAACTAATAATAAAAGAAGTGTTCAGTATGTCAGCACTATATAAACATAACGTGGCTGTTTGTGAAGATGATATACCGTCTGAACCATCGTGGTACAACTCATTAATTAGAACTAATAATAAAAGAAGTGTTCAGTATCTCAGCACTCTATAAACATAAAGTGGCTGTTTGTGAAGATGATATACCGTCTGAACCATCGTGGTACAACTCATTAATTAGAACTAATAATAAAAGAAGTGTTCAGTATCTCAGCACTCTATAAACATAACGTGGATGTTTGTGAAGATGATATACCGTCTGAACCATCGTGGTACAACTCATTAATTAGAACTAATAATAAAAGAAGTGTTCAGTATCTCAGCACTCTATAAACATAACGTGGATGTTTGTGAAGATGATATACCGTCTGAACCATCGTGGTACAACTCATTAATTAGAACTAATAATAAAAGAAGTGTTCAGTATCTCAGCACTCTATAAACATAAAGTGGATGTTTGTGAAGATGATATACCGTCTGAACCATCGTGGTACAACTCATTAATTAGAATTAATAATAAAAGAAGTGTTCAGTATCTCAGCACTCTATAAACATAAAGTGGATGTTTGTGAAGATGATATACCGTCTGAACCATCGTGGTACAACTCATTAATTAGAACTAATAATAAAAGAAGTGTTCAGTATCTCAGCACTCTATAAACATAAAGTGGCTGTTTGTGAAGATGATATACCGTCTGAACCATCGTGGTACAACTCATTAATTAGAACTAATAATAAAAGAAGTGTTCAGTATCTCAGCACTCTATAAACATAACGTGGATGTTTGTGAAGATGATATACCGTCTGAACCATCGTGGTACAACTCATTAATTAGAACTAATAATAAAAGAAGTGTTCAGTATCTCAGCACTCTATAAACATAAAGTGGATGTTTGTGAAGATGATATACCGTCTGAACCATCGTGGTACAACTCATTAATTAGAACTAATAATAAAAGAAGTGTTCAGTATCTCAGCACTCTATAAACAAAGTGGCTGTTTGTGAAGATGATATACCGTCTGAACCATCGTGGTACAACTCATTAATTAGAACTAATAATAAAAGAAGTGTTCAGTATCTCAGCACTCTATAAACAAAGTGGCTGTTTGTGAAGATGATATACCGTCTGAACCATCGTGGTACAACTCATTAATTAGAACTAATAATAAAAGAAGTGTTCAGTATCTCAGCACTCTATAAACATAAAGTGGCTGTTTGTGAAGATGATATACCGTCTGAACCATCGTGGTACAACTCATTAATTAGAACTAATAATAAAAGAAGTGTTCAGTATCTCAGCACTCTATAAACATAACGTGGATGTTTGTGAAGATGATATACCGTCTGAACCATCGTGGTACAACTCATTAATTAGAACTAATAATAAAAGAAGTGTTCAGTATCTCAGCACTCTATAAACATAAAGTGGCTGTTTGTGAAGATGATATACCGTCTGAACCATCGTGGTACAACTCATTAATTAGAACTAATAATAAAAGAAGTGTTCAGTATCTCAGCACTCTATAAACATAAAGTGGCTGTTTGTGAAGATGATATACCGTCTGAACCATCGTGGTACAACTCATTAATTAGAACTAATAATAAAAGAAGTGTTCAGTATCTCAGCACTCTATAAACATAACGTGGATGTTTGTGAAGATGATATACCGTCTGAACCATCGTGGTACAACTCATTAATTAGAACTAATAATAAAAGAAGTGTTCAGTATCTCAGCACTCTATAAACATAACGTGGATGTTTGTGAAGATGATATACCGTCTGAACCATCGTGGTACAACTCATTAATTAGAACTAATAATAAAAGAAGTGTTCAGTATGTCAGCACTATATAAACATAACGTGGCTGTTTGTGAAGATGATATACCGTCTGAACCATCGTGGTACAACTCATTAATTAGAACTAATAATAAAAGAAGTGTTCAGTATGTCAGCAGTCTATAAACATAACGTGGCTGTTTGTGAAGATGATATACCGTCTGAACCATCGTGGTACAACTCATTAATTAGAACTAATAATAAAAGAAGTGTTCAGTATCTCAGCACTCTATAAACATAAAGTGGCTGTTTGTGAAGATGATATACCGTCTGAACCATCGTGGTACAACTCATTAATTAGAACTAATAATAAAAGAAGTGTTCAGTATCTCAGCACTCTATAAACATAACGTGGATGTTTGTGAAGATGATATACCGTCTGAACCATCGTGGTACAACTCATTAATTAGAATTAATAATAAAAGAAGTGTTCAGTATCTCAGCACTCTATAAACATAAAGTGGATGTTTGTGAAGATGATATACCGTCTGAACCATCGTGGTACAACTCATTAATTAGAACTAATAATAAAAGAAGTGTTCAGTATCTCAGCACTCTATAAACATAACGTGGATGTTTGTGAAGATGATATACCGTCTGAACCATCGTGGTACAACTCATTAATTAGAACTAATAATAAAAGAAGTGTTCAGTATCTCAGCACTCTATAAACATAAAGTGGCTGTTTGTGAAGATGATATACCGTCTGAACCATCGTGGTACAACTCATTAATTAGAACTAATAATAAAAGAAGTGTTCAGTATCTCAGCACTCTATAAACATAAAGTGGATGTTTGTGAAGATGATATACCGTCTGAACCATCGTGGTACAACTCATTAATTAGAACTAATAATAAAAGAAGTGTTCAGTATCTCAGCACTCTATAAACATAACGTGGATGTTTGTGAAGATGATATACCGTCTGAACCATCGTGGTACAACTCATTAATTAGAACTAATAATAAAAGAAGTGTTCAGTATCTCAGCACTCTATAAACATAACGTGGATGTTTGTGAAGATGATATACCGTCTGAACCATCGTGGTACAACTCATTAATTAGAACTAATAATAAAAGAAGTGTTCAGTATGTCAGCACTCTATAAACATAACGTGGCTGTTTGTGAAGATGATATACCGTCTGAACCATCGTGGTACAACTCATTAATTAGAACTAATAATAAAAGCGTTTATTATACAAGTAGGAAAAAAAGACAGAAATGTTTTATTTAACGACGCACTCAACACATTGTATTTTACGGTTATATGGCGTCAGAAATATGGTTAAGGACCACACAGATATTGAGAGAGGAAATTCGCTGTCGCCACTTCATGGGCTACTATTTTCGATTAGTAGCAAGGGATCTTTTATATGCACCATCCCACAGACAGGGTAGTACATATCACGGTTTTTGATATACCAGTCGTGGTGCACTGGCTGGAACGAGAAATAGCCCAACGGGAATCGATCCCACACCGACCGCGCACCGAGCGAGCGTTGTACTACTGGGCTACGTTCCGCCCCTTATACAAGTAGGAATTTGTCAGGTATTGCAAATATACAAATGTTTGATCCAGACGAAACATGTTTTAATTGATGATATATTTTGTGACGTATGGATTCTGTTCCCCATTTACAATTTTTTAAGGGTTAAAAATTGCGATACTAGATAGATAGCCTCATCTTTAAGAAAAACCACTTACTTTAGATTTTTCATTCTGACCAAAATATATCTCGATAATATTACATAATAAAAGAGGATTAAAACATATTCAATGTGTACTAGAGTTCGTTTTGATTTGTTTCAAGGTATATATCAAGATAAGGGGAAACGCATTAAATATTGAAACGGACTATGCTTGGTGGATGACATCAGTATTGTGTTTAACATGATAAGTAATATGGTTTGAATATCGAATAATTCAAACACTTCTCCCTACTTTCTGTTCAAACTTAAATTGACAAGCAGTCCAAATAGCAGATTTTGTAATAAGAATATAGAAACATATTTTCATTTATGTTTTGAATGGTCTCATCTACAAACGTTAATTGACTTATTGTACGAAGACGCAATATACATTGATATTACCTTTTAACTGCAAATTGTCTTCTGGGATATCATGAAGAAAACATAATCAATAGTAGTAATATTTTGTCAAAACAAAGTATATTTAGTTGAAGAAAATACAAAATAAATTCATATTATAATCTGGAACAACCCCCCCCCCCCCCCCCCCCCCCCCCAGCATATTGCAGTAATAAAAAAGAAGATAAATTCAGTACTAAATGGAATCATTGGAACCATCTATATCATCAGAACCAAACCTGAGGGTAATTTATGGTAGTTTTCTCACTTTATGGATCGGGTCAAAATGGAAATAAATTGATGCGATTGTATTATACAGGGTGAGGGCGAGACGTGGCCCAGTGGTAAAGCGCTCGGTTCCTGCGCGGTCGGTTTTAGATTGATCCCCGTCGGTGGGTCCATTAGGCTATTTCTCGTTCCAGTCCACACCACGACTGGTATATCGATGGCCGTGGTATGTGCTATTTGGTCTGTGGGATGGTGTATATACCCCTTGCTACTAATGGAAAAATGTAGCGGGTTTCCTCTCTAAGACTACAGGTCCAAATTACCAAATGTTTGACACATAATAGCCGATGATTAATACATCAATATGCTCTAGTGGTGTTGTTAAACAAAACAAACAAACTTTTTTAACAGGGTTACAAATTAGTAGTCGCCCGGTCACCTTTATTGGCTAAGAGCGACTAAGAATTTTACAAAGATAGTCCGTTGGGTGACCATCGACTGTTGTGACTTGCGAGTATGGTACTAGTTAAAGAAGATCTGGCAACGCACGACATTATAGAACATGCTCTATGTTTTGACAGCGCCAGACTGACAAGAACTTTGCGAATTTTTAAAACTAAAGCTCAAAATGTATTGTAGATACTGCATGTCTGTTTTTAAAGCTTGAAGTCGTCGGCTTATTGGAATGGACTGAATACGCCATAATTATGTAGTAGACCTACTTTTTGACATTATTCAATGTTATGGTAAAAATGAAATATACATAATAATTAAAATAAACATTGATCACAAATACTAAATGGAAGGGTTTTTTTCCTTGTAATATATGTAAAACAAGTCTGTCGCATTTCCATGTTTGTGGTTGATGTGGGGTTTTTTGTTTTTTTTGCTGGTTTTTGTTGTTGTTGTTGTTTTGGGGGGAGGGATTTTGGGGGGTGTTATTCTTTTCAAGTTTTTATTTGTTTACTTTTTTTTATTATTTACTATTATTTTTGTTTTATTGTTATTATTATGGAGAGAAATTATTTTACGTATTTAGAGGAGTATAACTTTGCACATATACCGAGTAGTATAACTTACACCTAATATAAACTACTCTCTTTTTTTCACAACAGAGGTCGATGTAACAGCCGTCACATTCAGTGATAAATGGGTTTAAAACTGTTTTCCAGATTAAGCACTATAACAAAAAAAGTCACGAGGGAACGTGTGCTCGTTGCGGGGGTGCCCGGTTACTGCCAGGTGACGCTATATAACGATGGCAGTCTGGCGATCTGGGGGTTAGTTTAGTGTAGTTAGCTAACCAACATGGTGCACGCCAACTACATCACGTTCGTTTTCGTCTTCAGTCGAATTCTCACACAGATACAAGGTAACGTATCCGACGTGTTAACTGTAAAGGTGGTAACTGAATTATCACACAGATACAAGGTAACGTATCCGACGTGTTTACTGTAAAGGTGGTAACTGAATTCTCACAGATACAAGGTAACGTATCTGACGTGTTAACTGTACAGGTGGTAACTGAATCTCACACACATACAAGGTAACGTATCAGACGTGTTAACTGTACAGGTGGTAACTGAATTATCACACAGATACAAGGTAACGTATCTGACGTGTTAACTGTACAGGTGGTAACTGAATTTTTACACAATTACAAGATAACGTATCTGTCATGTGCACGTGCTTTCGTGTGCTCCACTTGGGGGTCCTTCATTTCGTTGTTTTTGTCAGCGAAATGAAGCTTTCTACTGGGATGTATGCGGCCATTGGAACTGATTGAACGCTGGAACGCTTCTCGTTTCGACAGCCTGCACCACCAGGTTAGATTCTTTTTTATCGAGATTCCTTGCCTCGTCATTTATCCGGCTGACTATGTTGACTTGTTTTTTCGTGACTCGTATGACGGCCATTTCGCAGAACGCCACGGTTGTTCGCGTTTAGTCTCTACATGTCCGAGCCTGTCCTAGCAGCACTGGAGGATTGACCGCTCCACTCTAAGAAGAAATAGGAAGCGGGGTCGGCCCCTACTACTCTTTTTTAGACTTTACTTTGCTTTATAGTGATACCATCTCGTATCCTCCGGAGTCGGGCCCGTCCGCACCACTATACCAACCCATGACGACTGGACTATACCCGTCTCTCTCGTTCAGACGGATCCGGCTTCTCAAGATCTGTATTTCAGCACAGCACTACACCTTCAACATCTAATGACTGTCAATCTAGGGGTTTTCTTGACGGGATGTAACCCATTTCGTCCCTAGCAGCTGTGCATCCAAACGGCCTCAAAATTTTATGTCGAAATTACTTGCTTGTTTAATATTATCAAATAGTCCGATCATCTCTTCTTTCTCTTATTTATTTTTGAACTGTCCTTCTAAAATGCTCCAAATTATAGAAATATTCGGCCGAGTAGTCAATTCTTTTTATTTTTGGCTTGTAACTTTTTATTTAATTTTTTTTAAATTCTAAATCCCCCCCCATTCCGAGTCAGGCCACCGATTTTATCGGTAGCAGGACTCGGGATGGGCGTGTTCGAAACCCTAGTGGTATATGGGCACGTTAAACTAGATATCTATCTATCTATCTGACATGTTAACTACATGTGTCCAACTGAATTGTTACACAGATACAAGGTAACGTATCTGATGTGTTAACGGTAAACTGAATTGTAACACAGATATCAGCTAACGTATCTGACATATTAACTACATTTGTCCAAATGAAGTTTTACACAGATACAAGGTAACGTATCTGACGTGTTAACTGTTCGGGTGGTAAACGAATTATTATACAGATATCAGCTAACGTATCAAACTGAATTGATACACAGATACAAGGTAACGTATTAACACTGTTCAGGTGGTAATTGAATTGACACACAGATGAGATTAAATTAGATGTTTAACGACACCCCAGCACGACAAATACATCGGCTATTGGGTGTCAAACTATGGTAAAGGGAAAATGATTGGCACACAGATGCATGGTCATTTATCTGGTATGTATTATTATTTTTCATTATCATTTTTGTGTCGCCTTCACGAACTAAAAGGGAAGATATAGCAAGTAACTTTACGGTGGCGGCGGTTACGGCATCAGCTGTTGCGGTTAACTCAACGTTAGTGTGTCGCGGTTAGGTCCATGTCTCGTAAACTAGAAGTTCTGTTAGTGTGTCGCGGTTAGGTCCATGTCTCGTTAACTACAAGTTCTGTTAGTGTGTCGCGGTTAGGTCCATGTCTCGTTAACTACAAGTTCTGTTAGTGTGTCGCGGTTAGGTCCATGTCTCGTAAACTACAAGTTCTGTTAGTGTGTCGCGGTTAGGTCCATGTCTCGTTAACTACAAGTTCTGTTAGTGTGTCGCGGTTAGGTCCATGTCTCGTAAACTACAAGTTCTGTTAGTGTGTCGCGGTTAGGTCCATGTCTCGTTAACTACAAGTTCTGTTAGTGTGTCGCGGTTAGGTCCATGTCTCGTAAACTACAAGTTCTGTTAGTGTGTCGCGGTTAGGTCCATGTCTCGTTAACTACAAGTTCTGTTAGTGTGTCGCGGTTAGGTCCATGTCTCGTTAACTACAAGTTCTGTTAGTGTCGCGGTTAGGTCCATGTCTCGTTAACTACAAGTTCTGTTAGTGTGTCGCGGTTAGGTCCATGTCTCGTAAACTACAAGTTCTGTTAGTGTGTCGCGGTTAGGTCCATGTCTCGTTAACTACAAGTTCTGTTAGTGTGTCGCGGTTAGGTCCATGTCTCGTTAACTACAAGTTCTGTTAGTGTGTCGCGGTTAGGTCCATGTCTCGTAAACTACAAGTTCTGTTAGTGTGTCGCGGTTAGGTCCATGTCTCGTAAACTACAAGTTCTGTTAGTGTTTCGCGGTTAGGTCCATGTCTCGTTCTGCATAAAACAAACGTCGTTTATAGGTGGACATATGGATGTTCATTATAATACACGTGAAAACAAAAACTATTTAATTAAAATTTTAACTAAATATTTAAACGTGATTGTTTTATTTGTTTTTTTGTTTTTTTAATTAATGTTTTTATTATTATTTCTATTATTATTATTATTTAGCTATTAATAATGTTTGTTTTTTATGTATTGAGATGACGTGCTATGGATCTAGCTGTCAGCGACGCCGGGTATGTGTGATTCTTGTTCACGACGGAATGTATAGTATTCATATCCGAGTTCGATTGCATTCATATAACCATTACCAATAGATGTGTATGGAACGATGAATTGACGGGTGGATGGATAATTGAATATGTGGATGGATGGATGGATGGATGGATGGATGGATGGATGGATGGATGGATGGATGGATGGATGGACTAATGTAATGATGTAATGATTTCACATTTCAGGTCAGGTAATGTGTGAATAGTTCCAGTGTGCTCCTAACGCGGTCTGTCAGAGTGGATTGTGTATGGGTGGATGGATAGACAGGTGGATGGATGGATGGATGGATGGATAGATGGATGGATGGATGGATGAATGGATGGATGAATGATTTGATGGATGGATGGATGAATGGTTTGATGAATGGATGGATGGATGGATGAATGGATGGATCTATGGGTGGATGGATGGACTGATGTAATGATTTCACATTTCAGGACAGTTGTGTGGACAGTTCGAGTGTGCTCCTAACGCGGTCTGTCAGGGTGGATTGTGTATGTGTTCACCGGGCTTCATTGGATCCGGCCGATTCCTCTGTGTCTCGCAAGGTAAGATATTGGCGTGGCCATGGCAACTACATTATAGGCTGTACTATAGCAAATGAAATCACACAGGCGACAGTGTTATCGTTTGTAGTTGAAACGCTATATATGCAATGCATGAACCTAACAACGTTCCTAAATATCGGTACTACAACCCTTCCCTCAAAGTATTAACTAAACACAGTGGAACCTTTCATGGCTCACTTACAATAAACCCAGATGTTTTTAAAACACCCCTACACGAACAAATCCGACACCTCTGTGCGAAACGAACATGCGCTGTACTTTGTTGTGGTGACATAGAGAAAAGTATGCGACACGTGACACGTTGGCACTGGTCAACAACATGTAAGTCTGTACCTAAAACATATCAACAAGGGGAGGACTCGAGGTGACTCGAGCTAATGTATGAGAAGCATTCTTCTGGAAGAAATACCCTTCCAACTGTAGGAGGACTGCCACTCGCAAGATGTGCACATTTCAAAATACTAGTCTTGGTGTCGGATGGGATCTGAAACTTTTCTCTTGCATTCCTTTTAAGTCATTCACATTAGGAAGTAAAGTAATATAGTTTTGTATGAGGCAGGAGGAGCTGCATTAATAATATGCATAACAAATTCCTTAATTAACCCGTTTTGACTTGGTGAAGTTTAAATAGTTTTGGTGTCGGACATTGATAGAAATCGAAGATGCCATCTTAACAGAATTAATGCAACATTCTATCAAAAGTATATGAGGGAACTTTAATTAACCAATGTTTATTCATAACCAAGAAACATGTTTGCAATCTAGATTAACTAACTTACTTCTCTGATTAACCCTTTGTCTTCTATAGGTACTTTAGTTTTTGTGTTGGACGAAAATTATATTTTGGTGTCGGATAGAAAAAAAATGTCATACATTTCATTGGAATAATTTTAATGAATACGTTATACCACACCTCAATATATATACTTAGCTAAAAAAAAAGTTTAACAATTTGGTAAATGTGTTTAAAGAAAAGAAAACTCGTGACCTACAAAATGAAATCAGACACCGGATTTAATTGAGGCATCATTTGTCAGTGTAAGTAACAGGAGATTTTCAATACAGAATGGCATGTGTGACTGTCACGACGTTAAATGGCGCTTGATGGTCCATACACAAAAATCTGACAATTGTCAGTAACGTTTCTAAGCACATTGGGCATTGGCCGTGGTACAACATCGCCTCATGCTGATGGTGGTAGCGTCGTGATGTGGGCAGGAATTCATGACATCGGACAAAACATCCTCATTTTCATCATAACTGTGAATCCTCAGCATGACAGTGACAAGACAAGACAAGACAAGACTTTATTTACTTTCTGGCCGTTGCACAACGGCGTAGGAGGAATATATACATAATATTTCTATAAACACGTGACAAGATGAAAGAGAATACAAAAGTTAAATTACAATGATTGTGAATTAATTCCTATGAACATTTGCATACAACATAAAGCTGCGAATATTCATAAAAATACAAATATATAAACTGTTAAATTAATGTGCAGTATATATGTAAAATGTACTTCTGGGGGTTGGGGATGTGAAATATCAAGGATGTTTAAATGCATTCATAATTACTTTTATAAACTTTGCTAAATTCTTTAGTGTACTGATTCGTTTCTTTTACATTAGTTCTTTGAATGTATACGTACTTGGTCGATGTAAAAATTGAGTCCTAGAATTACAAAAAAAAGTGGCAAATGAAAAGATAGTAAAACTCATCACCAATTTCACTTTCATTGTACAGGGTACAAATTCTATCTTCTAATGAAATATTATTCCAGCGTCCTGTTTCTACCGGTAAATAATGGTTTGATGTTCTGAATTTTAAGAGTGGTTTCCACAGTTTTTCTGGAAGTATATTAATGTATTTTTCTAAAATTAGTTGTTGCTTATATAATTGGTAGGTTTTGCCTCTCGAAGATAATGATATGTTACTTCTCCATGTTTGTGAATAAATTGATCAGTTTGTCTTTGTTTAATTTGTTGCGAGAGACATTACCCATTCCCAAGTTTTCCAAAATGTTTTTAATAGTAATGACCCATTTATATTCTGTTCCGTTAACAATGTAGTCATTTAGCATTACTTTAGACAATAACGTCGGAAATTTTGACTGCTTTCCTGATAAAAGCCTTGCCCAGTAACATACCATTCTTCTATAAATTATTAATTCAATAGGAAGTCTCCCTAGCTCTCCAAAGAACATAAAAAATGGTGTTGCTTTCTTAATAAGGTAAAATATGTCTTAAAAAATGTATTTGTACGGAATTAAATGTATCAATTTTCTCATGTCCCCAGACTTCACATCCGTATAACATGATTGGAAGGACTATTGAATCAAACATTTTTAATTTACATTCGGTTGATAAATGATTATCTTTGGCTTTTGATAATACAAAATACATGGCCTTAGTAGCCTGTTGGCTGAGCTTAGTTTTAGTAATACGGAAGTTATTTAATTTAGTAAAGATAATTCCAAGATATTTATATTCTTTTACATTCTCTAGAACAGTGTTTCCGATCTTGAAAGTATGGTTATAATCTCTAGTGGTTCCCTTAAAAATTAATATTTTCGTTTTGCTACAGTTTATTTTAAAATTCCACTGTAAAGAATATTGATAAAATATATTTAAGGTGTGTTGTAAGTCGTTTGCGGAGGTTGATAAAAGCGCGGTATCGTCTGCATATAACAAACAAAACATATGTAGTACAATATCTAATGGTGAATTTTGATTATCGGACATAGGGGCAACTCCTTGACATCCATGGTTAGTTAAGTAATCTTCTATATCGTTTAAATACAGGGAAAATAAAATTGGGGATAAATTTTCACCTTGACGGATGCCGATATTGCATGGGAATAAAGCCGATTGTTTATTATTTATAAGAATAAGTGATTTTAGGCCTTGGTACATTTCGTAGATAATTCGAAAGAATTTACCGTTGATATTATTTTGCAGAAGTTTATGCCAAAGTAGCGTTCTGGGTATCATATCAAATGCCTTCTCAAAATCAACAAAAGCGCAATATAGCTTTTTCTTTCGTTTTTTAAGGATATCTATTAAGTGATGTAATGTAAAAATATAATCCGTAGTTGAATAGCCTTTCCGAAATGCGGTTTGGACCTCACTAATTATATTGTTTTCTGCGATAAATTTATTTAAACAGTTATTTAGTAATGTTGTGAATAGTTTAGAGCAGCAGCAAAGTAATGTAATTGGTCGGTAATTTTCGGGATGTAGTCGACTTCCTTTATTTTTGAATATTGGTATAATAATACCAGTTTGCCATTCTTCAGGTAAAACTCCATTATGAAAGATTGTATTAAAAAGCTTAACGTAAACTGGCAGGAGCAAGGTGGCTGTTGATTTAATGTATTCATTAATTATTTTGTCTACACCTGCCGCCTTGTTTAATTTTAATTGTGATATAGCTTGCATTATTTCATTTTCAGTAATTTTTTCGTTTATAATATCATTGTCGGTTACTACGTTTAGTACTTCGTCCATATTAAAATCAAATACATCATCGTTATTGGGCTCTTCTTTATTTAAATGGCTGAAATAATTAAAAAATTCATCTGTCGAAATCATCACGCCAGTTGTCATTCAGTTCATGCAGCGGCATCCAGGTGTTATTGTTTCAATTTTTAATTTACATTCGGTTGATAAATGATTATCTTTGGCTTTTGATAATACAAAATACATGGCCTCAGTAGCCTGTTGGCTGAGCTTAGTTTTAGTAATACGGAAGTTATTTAATTTAGTAAAGATAATTCCAAGATATTTATATTCTTTTACATTCTCTAGAACAGTGTTTTCGATCTTGAAAGTATGTTTATAATCTCTAGTGGTTCCCTCAAAAATTAATATTTTCGTTTTGCTACAGTTTATTTTAAAATTCCATTTTAAAGAATATTGATAAAATATATTTAAGGTGTGTTGTAAGTCGTTTGCGGAGGTTGATAAAAGCGCGGTATCGTCTGCATATAACAAACAAAACATATGTAGTACAATATCTAATTGTGAATTTTGATTATCGGACATAGGAGCAACTCCTTGACATCCATGGTTAGTTAGGTAATCTTCTATATCGTTTAAATACAGGGAAAATAAAATTGGGGATAAATTTTCACCTTGACGGATGCCGATATTGCATGGGAATAAAGCCGATTGTTTATTATTTATAAGAATAAGTAATTTTAGGCCTTGGTACATTTCGTAGAAAGAATTTACCGTTGATATTATTTTGCAGAAGTTTATGCCAAAGTAGCCTTCTGGGTATCATATCAAATGCCTTCTCAAAATCAACAAAAGCGCAATATAGCTTTTACTTTCGTTTTTTAAGGATATCTATTAAGTGATGTAATGTAAAAATATGATCCGTAGTTGAATAGCCTTTCCGAAATGCGGTTTGGGCCTCACTAATTATATTGTTTTCTGCGATAAATTTATTTAAACGGTTATTTAGTAATGTTGTGAATAGTTTAGAGCAGCAGCAAAGTAATGTAATTGGTCGGTAATTTTCGGGATGTAGTCGACTTCCTTTATTTTTGAATATTGGTATAATAATACCAGTGTGCCATTCTTCAGGTAAAACTCCATTATGAAAGATTGTATTAAAAAGCTTAACGTTAACTGGCAGGAGCAAGGTGGCTGTTGATTTAATGTATTCATTAATTATTTTGTCTACACCTGCCGCCTTGTTTAATTTTAATTGTGATATAGCTTGCATTATTTCATTTTCAGTAATTTTTTCGTTTATAATATCATTGTCGGTTACTACGTTTAGTACTTCGTCCATATTAAAATCAAATACATCATCGTTATTGGGCTCTCCTTTATTTAAATGGCTGAAATAATAAAAAAAAATTCATCTGTCGAAATCATCACGCCAGTTGTCATTCAGTTCATGCAGCGGCATCCAGGTGTTATTGTTTCAACAGGACAATGCACGCCAGCATTCAGCCAGTTGTCATTCAGTTCATGCAGCGGCATCCAGGTGGTTTTGTTTCAACAGGACAATGCACGCCAGCATTCGGCCAGTTGTCATTCAGTTCATGCAGTGGCATCCAGGTGTTATTGTTTCAACAGGACAATGCACGCCAGCATTCGGCCAGTTGTCATTCAGTTCATGCAGCGGCATCCAGGTGTTATTGTTTCAACAGGACAATGCACGCCAGCATTCGGCCAGTTGTCATTCAGTTCATGCAGCGGCATCCAGGTGGTATTGTTTCAACAGGACAATGCACGCCGGCATCCAGGTGTTATTGTTTCAACAGGACAATGCACGCCAGCATTCGGCCAGTTGTCATTCAGTTCATGCAGCGGCATCCAAGTGGTTTTGTTTCAACAGGACAATGCACGCCGGCATCCAGGTGTTATTGTTTCAACAGGACAATGCACGCCAGCATTCAGCCAGTTGTCATTCAGTTCATGCAGCGGCATCCAGGTGGTTTTGTTTCAACAGGACAATGCACGCCAGCATTCAGGTGTTATTGTTTCAACAGGACAATGCACGCCAGCATTCAGCCAGTTGTCATTCAGTTCATGCAGCGGCATCCAAGTGGTTTTGTTTCAACAGGACAATGCACGCCAGCATTCAGGTGTTATTGTTTCAACAGGACAATGCACGCCAGCATTCAGCCAGTTGTCATTCAGTTCATGCAGCGGCATCCAGGTGTTATTGTTTCAACAGGACAATGCACGCCAGCATTCGGCCAGTTGTCATTCAGTTCATGCAGCGGCATCCAGGTGGTATTGTTTCAACAGGACAATGCACGCCAGCATTCAGCCAGTTGTCATTCAGTTCATGCAGCGGCATCCAAGTGGTTTTGTTTCAACAGGACAATGCACGCCGGCATCCAGGTGTTATTGTTTCAACAGGACAATGCACGCCAGCATTCGGCCAGTTGTCATTCAGTTCATGCAGCGGCATCCAGGTGTTATTGTTTCAACAGGACAATGCACGCCAGCATTCGGCCAGTTGTCATTCAGTTCATGCAGCGGCATCCAGGTGGTATTGTTTCAACAGGACAATGCACGCCAGCATTCAGCCAGTTGTCATTCAGTTCATGCAGCGGCATCCAAGTGGTTTTGTTTCAACAGGACAATGCACGCCGGCATCCAGGTGTTATTGTTTCAACAGGACAATGCACGCCAGAATTCAGCCAGTTGTCATTCAGTTCATGCAGCGGCATCCAAGTGGTTTTGTTTCAACAGGACAATGCACGCCAGCATTCAGCTGTTATTGTTTCAACAGGACAATGCACGCCAGCATTCAGCCAGTTGTCATTCAGTTCATGCAGCGGCATCCAAGTGGTTTTGTTTCAACAGGACAATGCACGCCAGCATTCAGGTGTTATTGTTTCAACAGGACAATGCACGCCGGCATCCAGGTGTTATTGTTTCAACAGGACAATGCACGCCAGCATTCAGCCAGTTGTCATTCAGTTCATGCAGCGGCATGCAGGTGTTATTGTTTCAACAGGACAATGCACGCCAGCATTCAGCCAGTTGTCATTCAGTTCATGCAGCGGCATCCAAGTGGTTTTGTTTCAACAGGACAATGCACGCCAGCATTCAGGTGTTATTGTTTCAACAGGACAATGCACGCCAGCATTCAGCCAGTTGTCATTCAGTTCATGCAGCGGCATCCAAGTGGTTTTGTTTCAACAGGACAATGCACGCCAGCATTCAGGTGTTATTGTTTCAACAGGACAATGCACGCCGGCATCCAGGTGTTATTGTTTCAACAGGACAATGCACGCCAGCATTCAGCCAGTTGTCATTCAGTTCATGCAGCGGCATGCAGGTGTTATTGTTTCAACAGGACAATGCACGCCGGCATCCAGGTGTTATTGTTTCAACAGGACAATGCACGCCAGCATTCAGCCAGTTGTCATTCAGTTCATGCAGCGGCATGCAGGTGTTATTGTTTCAACAGGACAATGCACGCCGGCATCCAGGTGTTATTGTTTCAACAGGACAATGCACGCCAGCATTCAGCCAGTTGTCATTCAGTTCATGCAGCGGCATGCAGGTGTTATTGTTTCAACAGGACAATGCACGCCGGCATACAGGTGTTATTGTTTCAACAGGACAATGCACGCCAGCATTCAGCCAGTTGTCATTCAGTTCATGCAGCGGCATGCAGGTGTTATTGTTTCAACAGGACAATGCACGTCAGCATTCAGCCAGTTGTCATTCAGTTCATGCAGCGGCATCCAAGTGGTTTTGTTTCAACAGGACAATGCACGCCAGCATTCAGGTGTTATTGTTTCAACAGGACAATGCACGCCAGCATTCAGCCAGTTGTCATTCAGTTCATGCAGCGGCATCCAAGTGGTTTTGTTTCAACAGGACAATGCACGCCAGCATTCAGGTGTTATTGTTTCAACAGGACAATGCACGCCGGCATCCAGGTGTTATTGTTTCAACAGGACAATGCACGCCAGCATTCGGCCAGTTGTCATTCAGTTCATGCAGCGGCATCCAGGTATTATTGTTTCAACAGGACAATGCACGCCAGCATTCAGCCAGTTGTCATTCAGTTCATGCAGCGGCATCCAGGTGTTATTGTTTCAACAGGACAATGCACGCCAGCATTCGGCCAGTTGTCATTCAGTTCATGCAGCGGCATCCAGGTGGTTTTGTTTCAACAGGACAGTGCACGCCAGCATTCAGCCAGTTGTCATTCAGTTCATGCAGCGGCATCCAGGTATTATTGTTTCAACAGGACAATGCACGCCAGCATTCGGCCAGTTGTCATTCAGTTGATGCAGCGGCATCCAGGTGGTTTTGTTTCAACAGGACAATGCACGCCAGCATTCAGCCAGTTGTCATTCAGTTCATGCAGCGGCATGCAGGTGTTATTGTTTCAACAGGACAATGCACGTCAGCATTCAGCCAGTTGTCATTCAGTTCATGCAGCGGCATCCAAGTGGTTTTGTTTCAACAGGACAATGCACGCCAGCATTCAGGTGTTATTGTTTCAACAGGACAATGCACGCCAGCATTCAGCCAGTTGTCATTCAGTTCATGCAGCGGCATCCAAGTGGTTTTGTTTCAACAGGACAATGCACGCCAGCATTCAGGTGTTATTGTTTCAACAGGACAATGCACGCCGGCATCCAGGTGTTATTGTTTCAACAGGACAATGCACGCCAGCATTCGGCCAGTTGTCATTCAGTTCATGCAGCGGCATCCAGGTATTATTGTTTCAACAGGACAATGCACGCCAGCATTCAGCCAGTTGTCATTCAGTTCATGCAGCGGCATCCAGGTGTTATTGTTTCAACAGGACAATGCACGCCAGCATTCGGCCAGTTGTCATTCAGTTCATGCAGCGGCATCCAGGTGGTTTTGTTTCAACAGGACAGTGCACGCCAGCATTCAGCCAGTTGTCATTCAGTTCATGCAGCGGCATCCAGGTATTATTGTTTCAACAGGACAATGCACGCCAGCATTCGGCCAGTTGTCATTCAGTTGATGCAGCGGCATCCAGGTGGTTTTGTTTCAACAGGACAGTGCACGCCAGCATTCAGCCAGTTGACATTCTGTTCATGCAGCGGCATCCAGGTGGTATTGTTTCAACAGGACAATGCACGCCAGCATTCCGCCAGTTGTCATTCAGTTCATGCAGCGGCATCACGCCAGCATTCAGCCAGTTGTCATTCAGTTCATGCAGCGGCATCACGCCAGCATTCAGCCAGTTGTCATTCAGTTCAAGCAGCGGCATCCATGTGGTATTGTTTCAACAGGACAATGCACGCCAGCATTCGGCCAGTTGTCATTCAGTTCATGCAGCGGCATCCAGGTGGTATTGTTTCAACAGGACAATGCACGCCAGCATTCGGCCAGTTGTCATTCAGTTCATGCAGCGGCATCCATGTGGTATTGTTTCAACAGGACAATGCACGCCAGCATTCGGCCAGTTGTCATTCAGTTCATGCAGCGGCATCCAGGTGGTATTGTTTCAACAGGACAATGCACGCCAGCATTCGGCCAGTTGTCATTCAGTTCATGCAGCGGCATCACGCCAGCATTCAGCCAGTTGTCATTCAGTTCAAGCAGCGGCATCCATGTGGTATTGTTTCAAAAGGACAATGCACGCCAGCATTCGGCCAGTTGTCATTCAGTTCATGCAGCGGCATCCAGGTGGTTTTGTTTCAAAAGGACAATGCACGCCAGCATTCGGCCAGTTGTCATTCAGTTCATGCAGCGGCATCACGCCAGCATTCAGCCAGTTGTCATTCAGTTCAAGCAGCGGCATCCAGGTGTTATTGTTTCAACAGGACAATGCACGCCAGCATTCGGCCAGTTGTCATTCAGTTCATGCAGCGGCATCCAGGTGGTATTGTTTCAACAGGACAATGCACGCCAGCATTCGGCCAGTTGTCATTCAGTTCATGCAGCGGCATCCAGGTGGTATTGTTTCAACAGGACAATGCACGCCAGCATTCGGCCAGTTGTCATTCAGTTCATGCAGCGGCATCACGCCAGCATTCATCCAGTTGTCATTCAGTTCAAGCAGCGGCATCCATGTGGTATTGTTTCAACAGGACAATGCACGCCAGCATTCAGCCAGTTGTCATTCAGTTCAAGCAGCGGCATCCAAGTGGTTTTGTTTCAACAGGACAATGCACGCCAGCATTCAGCCAGTTGTCATTCAGTTCATGCGGCGGCATCCAGGTGGTTTTGTTTCAACAGGACAATGCACGCCAGCATTCAGCCAGTTGTCATTCAGTTCATGCGGCGGCATCCAGGTGGTTTTGTTTCAACAGGACAATGCACGCCGGCATCCAGGTGTTATTGTTTCAACAGGACAATGCACGCCGGCATCCAGGTGTTATTGTTTCAACAGGACAATGCACGCCAGCATTCAGCCAGTTGTCATTCAGTTCATGCAGCGGCATCCAGGTGTTATTGTTTCAACAGGACAATGCACGCCAGCATTCGGCCAGTTGTCATTCAGTTCATGCAGCGGCATCCAGGTGTTATTGTTTCAACAGGACAATGCACGCCAGCATTCGGCCAGTTGTCATTCAGTTCATGCAGCGGCATCCAGGTGTTATTGTTTCAACAGGACAATGCACGCCAGCATTCGGCCAGTTGTCATTCAGTTCATGCAGCGGCATCCATGTGTTATTGTTTCAACAGGACAATGCACGCCAGCATTCGGCCAGTTGTCATTCAGTTCATGCAGCGGCATCCAGGTGGTTTTGTTTCAACAGGACAATGCACGCCAGCATTCAGCCAGTTGTCATTCAGTTCATGCAGCGGCATCCAGGTGTTATTGTTTCAACAGGACAATGCACGCCAGCATTCGGCCAGTTGTCATTCAGTTCATGCAGCGGCATCCAGGTGTTATTGTTTCAACAGGACAATGCACGCCAGCATTCAGCCAGTTGTCATTCAGTTCATGTAGCGGCATTCAGGTGGTTTTGTTTCAAAAGGACAATGCACGCCAGCATTCGGCCAGTTGTCATTCAGTTCATGCAGTGGCATCCAGGTGGTTTTGTTTCAACAGGACAATGCACGCCAGCATTCAGCCAGTTGTCATTCAGTTCATGCAGCGGCATCCAGGTGGTTTTGTTTCAAAAGGACAATGCACGCCAGCATTCAGCCAGTTGTCATTTAGTTCATGCAGCGGCATCCAGGTGTTATTGTTTCAACAGGACAATGCACGCCAGCATTCGGCCAGTTGTCATTCAGTTCATGCAGCGGCATCACGCCAGCATTCAGCCAGTTGTCATTCAGTTCAAGCAGCGGCATCCATGTGGTATTGTTTCAACAGGACAATGCACGCCAGCTTTCAGCCAGACTAACGACTGGACTTCTTCAGAGAAACAATATTGTGACACTAAAGTGGCATGCATGATCATCTGACTTGTTCCCTATTGTGAAAGTATGGGATTTGTTTGGTTGTAGGGTGCGAGAGAACCACGTGCATATTCACAACGTCCACAACGTTAAACATGTTTTAACTCGTGAATGGATCTCTGTCACTATTCCTGAGATCCACCGTCTCATCAGCTGACGTTGTACCGCTGTCAACATGCAATGCCAAATGTGCTTTTTATTATGGACCCCAAGCACCATTTAACGATATGACAGTCACACATCTCATTTCATACTGAAAATTTGCTGTTACTTGCATTGACCAATGATGCCTGAATTAAATCCAGTGTTTGATTTTATTTTGTAAGTCACGAGTTTTCTTTTATTGAAGCACATTTACCAAATTGCTAAACCACACACATTTTAAAGTGCTTTCGTCATCATTATACTAGTACTTCATTACGAAATGACAGTCATGACGCTTAAAAGGGCATTCCTGACTTTAAAGACATTTAAACATGTTCTCTGCTAACAAGGCTTTTAATGAATAAATCTGGATATTAATTACATTTCCTTCCTTATAATATTAATGTGTGTACACCATGTGTTTCTGGTATTCATTATAGTAGCTTAAACAGATTGGGTGTTTTTTAAACATGTACGAAATTATTGAAGCCAAAATCCAGTTTGAGTTGCTAATTTGAATTTGTTTTGTCTGGTGTTGACTACTTTTTGAAATATGCCTTTGTGACCGCTAGCTGCCCGCTGCCCATGTCTGAGTTTCGGTGACCCCCACACGATGCTGTACGACGGTCAGAGGGTGCGCACGATCCTACCGTGCGAGTTCGTGTACACGGAGTTCACAAGTCCGGTGGTTTCCGGTATGACGTGCAGCGTGCAGGTTCGCCTCGTCACGGAGCGCCGGCCCACGCAGGCCAACCGGTTCCGCCAGTTCGTCAAGGAGATCGTGGCCGTCGTCACGAGAGACAACACCAGGCTAGACATCGTCGCCTCACAGGCCGGCATCAACGTGAGTACCAGACCGCCGGAGTGGACATTTGAAACTTTCACTGGGTATCATTAAAGTGACACTGACATCATCAATATCATCATCATCACCAGTATCATCATCGTCATCATCATTATCATCAATCATCATTATTAATTATTATTATTATTATTATTATTATCGACGCCGTCATCATCATGATTATTTACCGGCCTCGGTGGCGTCGTGGTTAGGCTATCGGTCTACAGGCTGGTAGGTAATGGGTTCGGATCCCAGTCGAGACATGGGATTTTTAAATCCAGATACCGACTCCAAACCCTGAGTGAGTGCTCCGCAAGGCTCAATGGGTAAGTGTAAACCACTTGCACCGACCAGTGATCCATAACTGGTTCAACAAAGGCCATGGTTTGTGCTATCCTGCCTGTGTGAAGCGCAAATAAAAGATCCCTTGCTGCTAATCGGAAAGAGTAGCCCATGTAGTGGCGACAGCGGGTTTCCTCTCAAAATTTGTGTGGTCCATAACCATATGTCTGACGCCATATAATAAAATGTGTTGAGTGCGTCGTTAAATAAAACATTTCTTTCTTTCTTTCTTTCATCATGATTATTATTGTTATTTTATTATTATTATTATTATTGTATTATTATTATTATTATTATTATTATTAGATCCAGACTACCTCAACGGGTGCGGGCACAAACCCTGACCCAGACATCACGCCAATAGTGTCGCAAATGGGTCAGATACACCAGGTCATTCTGACTGAGTGTGACACGGCGATCGGCTTCAACCCGACTCTAGGGTCCGGCTTTGTGGACGCACCTCGAGCCGCTACTTTCCCGCCACAAGGTCTATGCGGCAACTGCGACGGCATGCAGAACGACAACCCGTTCGACAACGTGGCCGGCGCTACCCCGTCCGAGAAAGACCTCGCCCTGTCTCTCCGACAACTCAGCACCACACAGTCGTAAGTGTTTCTTCTTTCTTACTAACAAACATCACATCCACTTGTACACGACACTCAGCACCACACAGTCGTGTTTCTTTTTTCTTACTAACAAACATCACATCCACTTGTACACGACACTCAGCACCACACAGTCGTGTTTCTTCTTTCTTACTAACAGACATCACATCCACTTGTATATGACACTCGGCACCACACAGTCGTGTTTCTTCTTTCATATTTATAAACATCACATCCACTTGTACACGGCACTCAGCACCACACAGTCGTGTTTCTTCTTTCTTACTAACATCACATCCACTTGTACATGACACTCAGCACCACACAATCGTGTTTCTTCTTTCATACTAACAGACATCACATCCACTTGTATATGACACTCGGCACCACACAGTCGTGTTTCTTCTTTCTTACTAACAGACATCACATCCACTTGTATATGACACTCGGCACCACACAGTCGTGTTTCTTCTTTCATATTAACAGACATCGCATCCACTTGTACACGGCACTCGGCACCACACAGTCGTGTTTCTTCTTTCTTACTAACAGACATCACATCCACTTGTATATGACACTCGGCACCACACAGTCGTGTTTCTTCTTTCTTACTAACAGACATCACATCCACTTCTATATGACACTCGGCACCACACAGTCGTGTTTCTTCTTTCATACTAACATACATCACATCCACTTGTATATGACACTCTGCACCACACAGTCGTGTTTCTTCTTTCTTACTAACAGACATCACATCCACTTCTATATGACACTCGGCACCACACAGTCGTGTTTCCTCTTTCATACTAACAGACATCACATCCACTTCTATATGACAATCAGCACCACACAGTCGTGTTTCTTCTTTCATACTAACATACATCACATCCACTTGTACACGGCACTCAGCACCACACAGTCGTGTTTCTTCTTTCATACTAACAGACATCACATCCACTTCTATATGACACTCGGGCACCGCACAGTCGTGTTTCTTCTTTCTTCCTAACAGACGTCACATCCACTTCTATATGACACTCGGGCACCACACAGTCGTGTTTCTTCTTTCTTCCTAACAGACGTCACATCCATTCTGTATGACACTCGGGCATCACACAGTCGTGTTTCTTCTTTCTTACTAACAGACGTCACATCCACTTCTATATGACACTCGGGCACCACACAGTCGTGTTTCTTCTTTCTTACTAACAGACGTCACATCCACTTCTATATGACACTCGGGCACCACACAGTCGTGTTTCTTCTTTCTTACTAACAGACGTCACATCCATTTCTATATGACATTCGGGCACCACACAGTCGTGTTTCTTCTTTCTTGCTAACCGACATCACATCCATTTGTATATGACACTCAGCACCACACAGTCGTGTTTCTTCCTTCTTACTAACAGACATCACATCCACTTCTATGTGACACTCGGGCACCACACAGTCGTGTTTCTTCTTTCTTACTAACAGACATCACATCCACTTCTATATAACACTCGGGCACCACACAGTCGTGTTTCTTCTTTCATATTAACAGACATCACATCCACTTGTATATGACACTCAGCACCACACAGTCGTGTTTCTTCCTTCTTACTAACAGACATCACATCCACTTCTATGTGACACTCGGGCACCACACAGTCGTGTTTCTTCTTTCTTACTAACAGACATCACATCCACTTCTATATAACACTCGGGCACCACACAGTCGTGTTTCTTCTTTCATATTAACAGACATCACATCCACTTGTATATGACACTCAGCACCACACAGTCGTGTTTCTTCTTTCTTACTAACAGACATCACATCCACTTCTATATGACACTTGGGCACATTTAAAAAAGAAGAATACATCAGTTTTCGTGGCGGGCGGGACGTAGCTCAGTGGTAAAGCGTTCGCTTGATGCGCGGTCGGTCTGGGATCGATCCCCGTCGGAGGACCTATTGGGCTATTTCTGGTGTAACAAAGGACGTGGTATGTACTATCCTGTTTGTGGGATGTTGCATATAAAAGATCCCTTTCTGCTAATCGAAAAGAGTAGCCCATGAAGTGGCGACAGCGGGTTTCCTCTCTCAATATCTGTGTGGTCCTTAACCATATGTCCGACGCCATATAACCGTAAATGTGTTGAGTGCGTCGTTAAATAAAACATATTACTTTCAGTTTTTGTGAGATATTTTTATTACACACCTGTTGGGGCGAGCATCGTGAAATAGGTTTGGGTGCACCACGGTGATGACTGGACGCTAAAGCCACACTTAAGCTATATCCTAACCGTGCGAGCGATTATTATAGAAATCATTGATTTCAGTTGCCGTATCCTAAAGCTGTTTCCTAACCGGATGCGAGCGATGCGAGCGATTATTTTAGAAATCATTGATTTCAATCGCAGTATCCTAATCGCACGCGTACGGCGCGACATATAAATCTGTCGCGTCGTGGTATGTACTACCCTGTCAGTGGGATGGTACATATAAAAGATACCTTGCTGCTAATCGAAAAGAGTAGCCCATGAAGTGGCGACAGCGCGTTTCCTCTCTCAGTATCTGTATGGTCCTCATATGTCTGACGCCATATAACCGTAAATAAAATGTGTTGAGTGCGTCGTTAAATAAAACATTTCTTTCTTTCTTTCTATAAATCCTTGTCAAATTAATTGTATGTAACGACACAAATAACGCAATACAAATAATGCTATTCGCCACTCACAGCATACACATAATCCGAATTCAAATATATAAAATAATCTGTATGAAATCTTCTTACAATTACACACAAGCACGGATTCGAGAACGGAAGATATAAAGTACACATGTGTGTGTGTGTATATATATATATATATATATATATATATAGCCTATATATATTTATTTATTTATTTATTTATGTATTTATTTTTAGAACGAATGACTCTGCTACGTGCACAGCGGTCTCGGCATCGGCCATGAAAGGCACGTGCACGAACGACGCCACTTTGATCGCGGGTGTTCGAGCATGTTCAGTGTTCATCATGGATTCGCCCTATAGGGACTGTCTGTTCGCCATGGGGGTTGGAACCAAAGAGAACTTGCTCTTCACTTTCAACTCGTGTTTAGATCTTTACTGCACCCCCAACACGGCGGCCGCATGTGGTCTAGTTAATTCCTTATCACAACCTGGAATAAACTGTGCGCTGCCAACCGGCTACACGTGTGTGTAGAACGTGCAGGGAGTGCCAGAAAACACGTGCTGGGACATCGATCAGTTAGTGAAGAACTTTTAAAGTTGCAGTCTCGAGTCGGGTTTTATTATCTCACCATTTACAACAGATCATCAAAGTATTTTCTTAACGTCGCGCGTCATTCTTCGATCTCGCTTTGTTATACTCATTATCAACGTCACGCAAAAATGTGTTACTCTCCATTTTAAATGTGAAAAGCGGACTGCTGTTTCACTAGTTAGTTACAAAGTATATTTTTGAAAAACCAGAAAAAAAGGCAGTGGCGACTGACTTGTAGAGGTATTTTGTGTGATGGCCGTTGATAGCCATAACATTCGAGTTTATTAAAGCTGTAGGTGTGTTTATATTTTGAATTAGTAAAGGACGTCATGTGTCGAGGCAAGACTGCAACTTTAAAATAACAAGAAATAAAACAATTTTTTGGAATGTGACCATACGTTATTCATCAGAATGAATATTTTGAAGGTTTTATTGGTTTATTGCTTGAATCTTGAAATTTATTTTTTGTTTTTAATTTTGTTTATTTTAAAGCACAAATTGACTGCAACATGTACATATTGTAAGACTGTATGGCTCTGTTATAAAATATGTAATGGGATTTACTGGTAAACAGAATAAAACTGGGTTCAATATCGCTTATATTTTTATTTTATTTTGTTTAAAAATGCAGAATTGACCATAACACACTTTCGGGGTGTTTTCTTGGGGGGTGGGGTGGTGTGGCATACGCTCCTGTATTCCTGACAGTTCAATGGGGGAATTTGGCCCCTTTAATCCTTTGCATCTTCCGACGTCTGTGCATGGTATTTATATTATTTTCATTGTACCATTTAAATTCGTCACATATATTTTCAATACAAATATTTTTTAAATGATTGATGTCGACCACTAGTGAAAGGCGCAGCCCACAGGTTCAGTCCGTGCAAATGGACACTAAGTTTAGTTGGATAAACTTATAGCATAGATAAGCTAACGTCTGTGATTTTTAAACGAGGAAATGGACACTAAGTTTAGTTGGATAAACTTATAACAGAGATACATATCCGGACCACCAACACATACTGACACTTTAAAGGTAAACTAAACTCCAACAAGAGCCTTGTGTGTTGGAAAGATGCATACCCGGACCACCAACATATACTGACACTTTAAAGGTAAACTAAACTCCAACAAGAGCTTTATGTGTTGGAAAGATGCATACCCGGACCACCAACACATACTGACACTTTAAAGGTAAACTAAACTCCAACAAGAGCCTTGTGTGTTGGAAAGATGCATACCCGGACTACCAACACATACTGACACTTTAAAGGTAAACTAAACTCAAACAAGAGCTTTATGTGTTGGAAAGATGCATACCCGGACCACCAACACATACTGACACTTTAAAGGTAAACTAAACTCCAACAAGAGCCTTGTATGTTGGAAAGATGCATACCCGGATTACCAACACATACTGACACTTTAAAGGTAAACTAAACTCAAACAAGAGCTTTATGTGTTGGAAAGATGCATACCCGGACCACCAACACACACTGACACTTTAAAGGTAAACTAAACTCAAACAAGAGCCTTGTGTGTTGGAAAGATGCATACCCGGACCACCAACACATACTGACACTTTAAAGGTAAACTAAACTCAAACAAGAGCTTTATGTGTTGGAAAGATGCATACCCGGACCACCAACACATACTGACACCTTAAAGGTAAACTAAACTCCAACAAGAGCCTTATGTGTTGGAAAGATGCATACCCGGACCACCAACACATACTGACACTTTAACAAATGAAAAACGCGTAGAGTTAATAAAAAACCATGATTATTCCTTCTAACTGGGGGCAGCCATTTCTTTACCTAACTATTTATCAGTGATTCGTGAGTGTGTGACATCACAACTCTGTATCCACTGAGCTCGCTAACTGTATTTCGAAGTGATTCGTGAGTGTAAGGCATCACAACTCTGTATCCACTGAGCTCGCTAACTGTATTTAACTGATTCGTGAGTGGGTGACATCACAACTCTGTATCCACTAAGCTCGCTAACTGTATTTATCTGATTCGTGAGTATGTGACATCACAACTCTGTATCCACTGAGCTCGCTAACTGTATTTAGCAGTCATTCGTGAGTGTGACACATCACAACTCTGTATCCACTGAGCTTGCTAACTGTAACTGAATGTTTCCAATTTTAAATAAATAAAAAGTATTCTAAATGAAAGTATTTATTCATTATTAATCAGGGCATACAAACGTCGATATAACCAGAAAACGCATTTTTGGACTTAATTTTGTATTTCAAGGGGTGGGGGGTTATTTAAGAGATACATCATTAGGTTTGGTGTCAAAATGCTTGTATTGATAATGTTAAACATTTCCCAAATGGACGTCTTCAAATTTTGACTTTGGAATTTACCACCCTATACTAATCAGAACTCTGTATCCACTGAGCTTGCTAACTGTATTTAACAGTGATTCGTGAGTGGGTGACATCAAAACTCTGTATCCACTGAGCTCGCTCACTGTATTTAACAGTGATTCGTGAGTGGGTGACATCACAACTCTGTATCCACTGAGCTCGCTCACTGTATTTAACAGTGATTCATGAGTGGGTGACATCACAACTCTGTATCCACTGAGCTAGCTAACTGTGTTTAGCAGTGATTCTTGAGTGTGAGACATCACAAATGTGTATCCACTGAGCTCGCTAACTGTATTTAGCAGTGATTCGTGAGTGTGTGACATCACAACTCTGTATCCACTGAGCTTTCTAACTGTATTTAGCAGTGTTTCGTGTGTGAGACATCATAACTCTGTTTCCACTGAACTCGCTAACTGTATTTAGCGGTGTTTCGTGAGTGTGTGACATCACAACTCTGTATCAACTGAGCTCGCTAACTGTATTTAGCAGTGATTCGTGAGTGTGAGACATCACAACTCTGTATCCACTGAGCTCGCTAACTGTATTTAACAGTGATTCGTGAGTGAGTGGGTGGGTGACATCACAACTGTGTATCCACTGAGTTCGCCAACTGTATCTAATAGTGATTCGTGAGTGGGTGGGTGGGTGGGTGACATCACAACACTGTATCCACTGAGCTCGTTAGCTGCATTTAACAGTGATTCGTGAGTGGGTGAAATTACAACTATGTATCCACTGAGCTCGCTAACTGCATTTAGCAGTGATTCGTGAGTAGGTGACATGACAACTCTGTATCAACTGAGCTCGCTAACTGTATTTAGCAGTGATTCGTGAGTGTGAGACATCACAACTCTGTATCCACTGAGCTCGCTAACTGTATTTAACAGTGATTCGTGAGTGAGTGGGTGGGTGACATCACAACTGTGTATCCACTGAGTTCGCCAACTGTATCTAATAGTGATTCGTGAGTGGGTGGGTGGGTGGGTGACATCACAACACTGTATCCACTGAGCTCGTTAGCTGCATTTAACAGTGATTCGTGAGTGGGTGAAATTACAACTATGTATCCACTGAGCTCGCTAACTGCATTTAGCAGTGATTCGTGAGTAGGTGACATGACAACTCTGTATCGAATGAGCTCGCTAACTGCATCTGATTTGTGAGTGGGTGACATCACAATTTTGTATCCACAGAGCTCGCTATCTGTATCTAACAGTGATTCGTGAGTGGGTGGGTGACATCACAACTCTGTATCCACTGAGCTCGCTGACTGTATCTAACAGTGATCCCTGAGTGGGTGGGTGACATCACAACTCTGTATCCACTGATCTCGCTAACTGTATCTAACAGTGGTTCGTGAGTGGGTGGGTGACATCACAACTCTGTATCCACTGAGCTCGCTAGCTGTATCTAACAGTGATTCGTGAGTGGGTGGGTGGCATCACAACTCTGTATAGCTAGGTATATGTACCCAATGAGTCTGTTTTGTGTTTTGTCAAATCAGTTTTGCGAATGGCCGTCCCCCACAGGCGAGGTAGGAAGGACGCATCGTCCTAGATTGTGCCAGGCCTTGTATAAGCACAGCTCATAACAGTGAGTCGTGAAAGCAATCACGGTCTTGTCAAAACGTCATTTGGACTTGGTCATTCAGATATTTACTTAGTTTCGTTTAGTTTTCTTTGTAACAAACACTCCATTGCCTAAGTCTTGATCTTAAAAATTATTTCTATTTATTTATTTATTTATAGAGAACCACTCGATTAATTCCATTTGCTTCAAATACCTTTTGGCAATAATATATTATTAAAAGTACATCCTCGATTGTGGTCGGGATAGTGGTTAGTGTATGGGGTTTTTTAACGACACCACTAGAGCACTTTGATTTATTAATCACCGGCTATTGGATGTCAAACATTTGGTAATTCTGACATATAGTCCTAGAGAGGAAATCCGCTAAAAATTTTCATTAGTAGCAAGGGATCTTTTATTTGCACGATCCCTCAGACAGGATTGCACATACCAAGGTATTTGATATACTAGTCATGGTGCATTGGCTGGAACGAGAAACAGCCCAACGGATCCACCAAAGAGGATTGATCCTAAACCGATCGCACATCAAGCAGGTTCTTTATCACTGGACTACGTCCCGCCCCTGCTTGGTGTGTGAGAAAACTTGAGAGATAATTGTGGTGCTGCATCTGCTGGACCGTGCAATGTATATTGTCGTGTATGGATTCTTATAAAGTGGAGCAATTCATTGGAGCAACGGAATAGCCATGTCTTCAGCGTTTAACTTCCATTTTAAACTGTGCTGTAAGTCCCGACTAGTAGCATCTAAACCATCACTGTTTGGTCCTTCATGCCAGGACGTCGCGTCTCAACACAGTGAAGCACCAACTATAGTTTTTTGTAAATAATTTTAGTTTAGTTCGATATAAGAAGAAAAGTAAAAGTGTTTTGGAAATAACCCCAAAACACTATTTTTGTGTCCAATTTAGAAAACAATCGGCTTATAAATAAATAAATTCCATAATATGAAAAAGTCGTTCCCTGTGGGAAGGAGTATAGATCGTTAACTCTCGCCCGCGCCAAATACACAACCTAGTGCACTGGACCACCGGCGTGTCTCACATAAAGCATCTTTCTTTTAGGTTTAAAACAAGTTTTTAAAATATAATATTGATTTAAAATTTGTTTAGCTTAGAATATATTTTTGTTAAAATGGGTTATCAAAAACAACTTTATAAACACGGTCCATGGTGTCTGTATATTCACGACAGACAGACAGACAGACAGTCTACTATTAACGTCTCACGTTATGTATATATACAAAATAAAACAAATATAAAGGTACATTAGTCATTCCTTGAGGAATTGTGAGAGACAGTATAGTTAAATAATGCAAGTATGTACAATTAAAATAATAATGATAACACTATTGTGTATATAGAGTCTCTACAACGTTGTAAAATATAAAAACAGGTTTGGCTCTTACAAATGTAAGGTTGGGCTCTGAAATTAAAACAGAACTTTTCTAAATCAGGTGCCAACATAACATTCAATGTGAATCTCGGCGTTCTAGTGGTCATATTTGTTAACACACACACACACACACACCACACACACACCCCAACAGTCATATTTGTTAACACACACACACACACACACCACACACACACACACACACACACACACACACACACACTCCCTCCCCGCTCCAACAGAATGAAACAAGATGATGTTCCAGCTATTACAAGCATTTAGACTACACGGTTACACACACACACACACACACACACACACACACACACACACACACACACACACACACACACACACACACACACACACACTCCCTCCCCGCTCCAACAGAATGAAACAAGATGATGTTCCAGCTATTACAAGCATTTACACTACACGGTTACACACACACACACACACACTCCCTCCCCCGCTCCAACACACACACACACACACACACACACTCCCTCCCCGCTCCAACAGAATGAAACAAGATGATGTTCCAGCTATTACAAGCATTTACACTACACGGTTACACACACACACACACACACACACACACACACACACCCGCTCCAACAGAATGAAACAAGATGATGTTCCAGCTATTACAAGCATTTACACTAGACGGTTACACACACACACACACACACACACACACACACACACACACACACACACACACACACCACTCCCTCCCCCGCTCCAACAGAATGAAACAAGATGATGTTCCAGCTATTACAAGCATTTAGACTACACGGTTACACACACACACACACACACACACACACACACACACACACACACACACACCCTCCCCCGCTCCAACAGAATGAAACAAGATGATGTTCCAGCTATTACAAGCATTTAGACTACACGGTTACACACACACACACACACACACACACACACACACACACACCCAGAATGAAACAAGATGATGTTCCCAAGCATTTACGCTCCAACAGAATGAAACAAGATTATGTTCCAGCTATTACAAGCATTTAGACTACACGGTTACACACACACACACGCACACACACACACACACACACACACACACACACACACACACACACACACACACACTCCCTCCCCGCTCCAACAGAATGAAACAAGATTATGTTCCAGCTATTACAAGCATTTAGACTACACGGTTACACACACACACACGCACACACACACACACACACACACACACACACACACACACACACACACACACACTCCCTCCCCGCTCCAACAGAATGAAACAAGATGATGTTCCAGCTATTACAAGCATTTAGACGGTTACGAGGGGCGGGACGTAGCCCAGTGGTAAAGCGCTCGCCTGTTGCGCGGTCGGTTTGGGATCGATCCTCGTCGGTGGACCCATTGGGCTATTTCTCGTTCCAGATAGTGCACCACGACTGGTATATCAACGGCCGTGGTATGTGCTGTCTTGTCTGTGGGAAAGTGCATATAAAAGACCCCTTGCTCCATTAGGAAAAATGAAGCAGGTTTCCTCTCTAAGACTATATGTCAAAATTACAAAATACTTGACATCCAATAGCCGATGATTAATAAATAAATTTGCTCTAGTGGTGTCGTTAAACCAAACAATTGTTTAAAGACGATTAGGAATACACTGGGTATACAGTTGCTGACACTATAAACCAGAGATGAATTTAAGGTATAAAGTTAGTCGAATACATTTAATGGTCATTTTATATACGAGTCTCTTCATTATCCCATCCGGAACACTCCCTTTGTTGCAAACAATTTCTAAACTGAAACACCAAGTCAAGTTTGTGTAGTTTAATCATTATTCCTGGTGCCAGTGCTGTGCCTTTTGCCTCTGCAAATTCACATACCTGCTGTTAACGTTGTGTTCCCTTGGACAGAACAGAACTTTATTACACTCAGACCGTTCTGCCACGGTGTAAGAGGAAAAAAGAGTAAAGATCTATTGTACAATGTAACTATTCACAATGTTTCAGCGACAACTGTGTACCGGGTACTTGACATTTCGTGGTGTAGAGATCTATTGTACAATACAACTATTCACAGTGTTACAACCGTGTACTTGACATTTCGTCGTGTAGAGATCTATTGTACAATACAACTATTGACAGTGTTACAACCGTGTACTTGACATTTCGTGGTGTAGAGATGTATTGTACAATACAACTATTCACAGTGTTACAACCGTGTACTTGACATTTCGTGGTGTAGAGATCTATTGTACAATACAACTATTCACAGTGTTACAACCGTGTACTTGACATTTCGTGGTGTAGAGATCTATTGTACAATACAACTATTCACAGTGTTACAACCGTGTACTTGACATTTCGTGGTGTAGAGATCTATTGTACAATACAACTATTCACAGTGTTACAACCGTGTACTTGACATTTCGTGGTGTAGAGATGTATTGTACAATACAACTATTGACAGTGTTACAACCGTGTACTTGACATTTCGTGGTGTAGAGATCTATTGTACAATACAACTATTCACAGTGTTACAACCGTGTACTTGACATTTCGTGGTGTAGAGATCTATTGTACAATACAACTATTCACAGTGTTACAACCGTGTACTTGACATTTCGTGATGTAGAGATCTATTGTACAATACAACTATTCACAGTGTTACAACCGTGTACTTGACATTTCGTGATGTAGCGATCTATTGTACAATACAACTATTCACAGTGTTACAACCGTGTACTTGACATTTCGTGGTGTAGAGATATATTGTACAATACAACTATTCACAGTGTTACAACCGTGTACTTGACGATGACAGCAAACTGGGGACAGACTCTTTAAAGCGACAGACCCTAGTTTTTAAACACTACCGCGTATTTGTCACTATTAGAGCCGTTTTTTATAAGTGATATGACACATTACCTACATTTTATTGTTAAGATTATCTATTTATTGTTTAGATTATCTATTTATTGTTTAGATTATCTATTTCCGAAGTGTTTCTAGTCATCCTGGTGTTTCTAATACCACGAAATGATTTGTTTTTCATATATTTAAATTTGTAAGAATAATTCACCGTTTCAACGATATAGATTCTTGTTTAACTTTATTCCGATGTGTTACAGGTTTGTAGATTAACCAAACTTAGTGTCCATTTTCACGGGCTGAAACCAGGGTGTGCGCCTTTAAACCTGTATACTCGATGCACGTAAGTGAAACTGTGTTCATCCACCGTTCGGTCCGGCCAGTGACGTAGTAAACACATAAGTGAAACTGTGTTCGGGCCGGCCAGTGACGTAGTAAACACGTTGGTGAACAAGGCACACTGGGTTTCTACGGGCTTTATCAGTTTATGTTCAATAAATCTCTGGTCAAATCTTCGAATCCTACAAGTCTATAAAGCGCCCATTAACGCCATTTGCTTGTTTACTTTAATACCGAAAGTAACCGCACTTCAGTTTACAAATAAAACAAAGTACAATATTAACTTCAACCTTAAATACGTAAAATCAATCAATAGATTTATCAATCAATCAGGCAGGTAGGTAGGTGGGCAAGTAATTAACAAATCAAGCACCCATTTAACTACCCACTTAACCAACCGACCGGTCAATATATCGCTAACTCGACCCCCTATAATCTTCGCTCGCCATAGTCTAGAACCACCGCCACCCTAACCCCACCCTCTTTCCTTTCTAAAACTCTGCACACGCGCCTATTGTTGTTCGTTTCCAGTACGGAACACTGAATGTGTAATTTCGTTCAATCTGCACGTTTTGGATATTAATGGTGATGAAAACATGGACCCAATGAGCACGTGGCCTTTGAATATTTTATTTCAGAGAAGTGACAAAATGGCAGAGTAGAATTAGTTGGGGGTTTTCATCACAAAATATACAATATACAAAACAGAACTGATACATATACACGTCTCATGTTAAAACTGTAAATCCATTCCATATAGTCTTCTTTTTATAATCTATAGATAAATAATTCTGAAACATAAATATACATTACATAATCTATAGATCAATAATTCCCAAACATAAATATACATTACATAATCTATAGATCAATAATTCTCAAACCTAAATATACATTACATAATCTATTGATCAATAATTCTCAAATATACACATACATTACGTAATCTATTGATCAATAATTATCAAACATAAATATACATTACATAATCTATAGATCAATAATTCTCAAACATAAATATACATTACATAATCTATAGATCAATAATTCTTAAACATAAATATACATTACATAATCTATTGATCAATAATTTTCAAACATAAATATACATTACATAATCTATAGATAAATAATTCCCAAACATAAATATACATTATACTCTATACAACTAGTTTTCCCCAGCAATTCCACTTTTCTTCAAATTTGATTGTTCTGTTATTTATTGTGGAAATATACTTATCTATATGATATACATGTTCAGACTATTTTGGAAACCAGTTGTCGTTGTATACATGTATGCGTTGTTTGGCAATTAACAGTATTAAATTGATAATACTAGTAGAAATATTTGCCAAACTTCTTTATACCTAATAGCGACAGCGAGTGCATTTTCTAATAATAATAAAATTCATAAAGGATGATATGTGAACGTGCGGTGAACATAGCAGGTTTTTTTTATGAACACATAATACAAATTCCTGGTCGTGTGCTAATCTTTAATAATTCGACACAGTATGCAGTTACAGACGAAAATGCATGTGATTTGTCTTTCTTGTCTACCTTTTGATAGGAAATTCATCATTTGTAAGAATTTATTTTGTTGTTTGTAGCAGCTCGAACCTCTAATGTGTCCCCTTAACAGCCTTACCTGCCAATACCTACCAGCCTTATGTCCGATGGTTTAACCACGATACAACCGAGGTCGGTTTATAGTCATAGCGAAGTTATATCAAAGGGTAAAACACGGTGCCATGGGACAACAATCATATATCTCATTAATTCACCAGTTAGTCTTAATGTAAGGGGCTGCTAAATTTGCCAAATATGCTTAGAAATCTTCTACTTGTTATAATTAAAATATACATAATATATGTATTTGTAAATATGTAACTAAAGAAAAAAATTAAAAAAATTAATGAAGCTGTATTGAAATATTGAAACCTGCATTCACACAATAGAGTTTTATAGCAAAAAGGGGATATATTACCATTATTGGTAATTTATATCCAAGTTTAAAGTAAAATACTTACCATCAGTCCAGAGAAAAAAGCCATACCCTGTATCTGATTTAAACTCCATCATTTCTTTGATATAATATTTTAACTCTATTATTTCTTTGATATATTTAAACTCCATTATTTCTTTGATATAATATTTTAACTCCATTATTTCTTTAATACTAGTAGAATATTGTCAAGCCAATATTCTTTTGAAGAATGGCAGTCCTCTTATAGACAAAACGTGACAGTAATTCAAGTCACGATCTTTTTTAATATCCTTTTGAAGAATGGCAGTCCTCTTATAGACAAAACATGTGACATTTATTCAAGTCACGATCTTTTTTAATATCCTTTTGACACTGTTGTGCAGAGATACGATTTTAAATATAATAATCATCTCGTCGCTAAAAATATATCATATTTAATATAGTGTATTACAGCCACGCAGATATATAGCACATAGTGAATTAAGCACTTCATATTGAACTTGACACAAAAGACATGACAAAAGAACGTGAAATAAAGAACGTGACACAAAGAACGTGAAAGACAGAACGTAAATTTACTTCGAGTTTTGGGGTTTTTTTAAAGGATTTTTTTATATTATTTTACATAGTTCATTAAAATTTACACAATGTTTACACCCATTGTTCATCTGAGGTGCTAAACATTATATGAGAGAACGTGAAAGAAATCGTTACCAAACTGTACACACGCCACCAGAACATATAAATGTACGTGTGACGGGTTTATGACTCAGACTAAACTCCTTGTCAGACTCCAGCTGGGTGGAACTCTGGTTACGATTTTCAAAATCAGGCTTCGTCTCATTTCGATTGTCTGACAGAACCAGAGTCAAGTCGATGGCAATTTCACACTTCTTAGGTTTAGCCATTGTGCTTTCTAATTTCTGGATAGGGTACGGCGCTAGACAAAATAATGGTAAGTATTTTACAAAAAAATATTTTTTATGTTTTTAATTGTTTGTTGGTGAGGTTTGTTGGGGGGGGGGGGGGGGGGGGGGGGTTTTTTTCCCCCTTGTTTTGGGTTTTTTTTTTGGTTGTGGGTTTTTTGGTGGGGGTTTTGGGGGGGGGGGTAGTACCTTGGTGTGTGATGCTGAAGAAATAGCAAACTGTTACAAGAAATCGCTCTTTTCACACAGTGAAAAGTTTACATTGTTCAGTTTATTTAAAGTTTGTTTTGTTTAACGCCACCACTAGAGCACTGATTTATTAACCATCGGCTATAGGATGCCAAATTGTTGTTCAGTACACAGGCCAGTTATTCGATACCCAGTAATAATTTTATAAAAGAAGTTTTTTTTGTTTAACGACACCACTCGAAGTCATCGTAGAAAAGCTGCTACATTTTACATTAGCAGCAAAGGATCTTTTATATGCACCATTCCACAGACAGGATAGCACATACCACGTCTTTGTCCAGTGATTATTTTCCGTGACATTTCACAACTACTGTTAGTAGTACGGTAAGTAGGAGGCTGGTTTTTTTTTGCGTGTGACAGATGACGGATTCGAACCCTGTACATATGGAAAGCCACAATATCCACATTTGCAAAACAATGATGGGTGTGCAATATATTTAATCATAGACAAATAAAATGATTTAAATAACATTTACAACATTAACTATCTGCCTGCATTAACCAATCTCTCATTTTATTCGGATGTACTAAATATTTTGTCTAGGTTTTTACTGGTGGTTAATATATGTATAAAACGGTAAACACTTGTCCGACTATAATTATAAATTTTAAATTGTTTATATACTTATTACGCAAATGTGTGTGTTGTAGACACTTGATAATAAAGTGATAATCATCTTCTATAACACTAACGCTACACAGTACGTATTTTTTCTCATCTGTCGATGTCTCGATCCCTGCCACATTCTTCATTTAATTTAGTCGTGCAGATTCTAATCGTAAATGTTTCCTGTTATTATATAGCGTATTTATATTGGCAGTCTTAAACACGTTTGTAATCTAAATTCATTTAACACATGTTGATATAAAAGTCCTTTAGGTGTTGTTGTTTTACTGTAACAAAATTGCTTAAGCGTGTTTAATATCCTTTCTTTGACTGAATTACATTTGGAATTTAGATTATGTTGACAATAGATGTTATATTATTATTAAAGAAAGAATATGCTACACACTTAAGCAACTCTGTTATAGCAGGACAATTACAAGACCCAAGGGATATTTTTACCAGCATTTATTAAACGAGTTCAAATTACAGTCTTACCTTAAATTACCAATAGATGAACGATATTTAAAGGAAATATGCAGAATCAGAATATGTGCTCATAAATTAAATATAGAATCTGGCCGATATCGTAACATCGAAAGATCAGAAAGAAAGTGTACAATTTGTAATACAAATGTTATAGAAGATGAATACCATACCATGTACATAAAAAATGTATTATCACAGGAGGCCAAGTGTTTTTTCTATTTATACAGTTGTTAACTACAAGTAACAAAAAAGAACTTAATAATCTAGGAAAATATCTAGTACAAGCAAACAAAATTAGAGATCAGCTATTACAGTAAGTAAGAAAAACTTTTTTTTTTTTTTTTAGTATCCCTAATTACTTTTAAAAACCATACCCACCATTTTTGTGCACATGTATATATTGTATATATATTTGTTTTGTATTATGTTTTGTATATATGCTGATGAATTGTAAAACTTAAAGCTAATAAAGAATTGAATTGAATTGATTATGATGTAGTTGCTGTTGACAACATAAATTGTAAATATAGTTCAATCTAAGTGTATACGGTTCCTACCTAATGTTCATTAACCAATGATCATTATATTGTGCCATTTCTTTGTATAGACCATTAGAATACAATTAGTAGTGTTATGTAAATGTATCCAATATTTAAAACTTCTCCGTTTTTTTGTAACTTGCAATGGATCCTGTCCACTTTCGTTATAAACAGATTCCTTGTCTTAAACTCAGTAATCTTTTCAAACATTGATCAGGCACGGCGAAAGCAAGTAGACATTGGGGGCTGACTGAGATCGAGGGTGTAAAGCAAAGTTTCTAGGGGGTTCAGGAGTATGCTCCCCCATAAAATTTTGAAAACTCTGCCTTAAGATTTATTACCAATAATATTTTTATTCAGCCCCCCCCCCCCCCCCCCCCCGTTGATTAAGTGTAATGTTTCAACATCATGACCCGAGTGAAAGCCCCAAACTTTCAACATCATAACCAAAGATAGAATTAATATAGGAGTCGAAAACAGCAAGCATTGTTTCGATACTAGTATTTGAAAACAGATTGTTCCTGCATACATTCATTATAGTGTGTACCGGCCTCGGTGGCGTCGTGGCAGGCCATCGGTCTACAGGCTGGTAGGTACTGGGTTCGGATCCCAGTCGAGGCATGGGATTTTTAATCCAGATACCGACTCCAAACCCTGAGTGAGTGCTCCGCAAGGCTCAATGGGTAGGTGTAAACCACTTGCACCGACCAGTGATCCATAACTGGTTCAACAAAGGCCATGGTTTGTGCTATCCTGCCTGTGGGAAGCGCAAATAAAAGATCCCTGATTTAATAATAATCGAGTATTGGATGTCAAACATTCTATAATTTCGAAATATGTAGTCTTTGAGAGACAACTCACTACATTTTTCCATTAGTAGTAAGGGAACTTTTATATGCACCATCCCACAGACAGGATAGCACATACCACATCCTTTGATATACTAGTCGTGGTGCACTGGCTGGAACGAAAAATGGCTCAATGGGCCCACCGATGAGGATCGATCCTAGACTTACTGCGCAGCAGGCGATTGCTTTACCAATTGTACCTATGACTCGGGTGAATGGGTTTGGAATAAAGTTGAGAACAACACTAGGGAAGACGATTAGATGGTCTATTCTATAGGTCTCAGTGGTATATAAATATATTAAAGCGGCATTAGAGAGTTGACAAAGGAAATAATACGCCAGACGGTACCGAAGAACCAAACAAGAACCATGGCGCCCGTCTGGTCGCAACGAGGTAAATACAGACTGACGCTGAGGAAGTAAATGTCACGTGTAGTTTAGTTTTTGATGTTAGCGATTAATATTTTATGTACTTTTTTTTTGCTGGTCAACCAGATTATGTTTTTATTATTCATATATGAACATGGAAATAAAGTTATTGTATTGTATTGTATTGTGTGAATGACGCTTGGCCCAACAATGACATCCAAAAGTTGTTAGGACGCTGCAAGATACCAACACTTATCAGGGGCGGGTCCACAATTTGAGGAAGACGTGGGTGCAACGCATTTTCATTGACAACTTTGGAAACAAAAATGTTAAACTGAGTTGTAGTCCGATTTGTTTAACACTAACACATTCTTGATATTCCTAGTTTCACTATATTTCTTAGAATTAAAGGTACGCACATTATATAGTTTAGCACGAAATGGTCATTTGGTATGTATATTCGTTATCATTACATAAAAATTGGCTTGCTTAACGACAGCAGTAGAGCACATTGGTTAATGGATGTCTAACGTCTCATAATTCTGACACAGCCTTCAGAGGAAACTTTCCAACTAGCAGTAAGATATATTTTATAGGCGCTTCCCCGCATACAGTACAGCACATACCACGGCCTTTGATATACCAGTCGCGGGGCACTGGTTGGGACGGGGGGGGGGGACCCAATGGGTTCCACGAGGTGGTTTCACTCTACGACCCAATCACCTATAGCTAGATTCGTACTTCACCGCCGACCCAATCACCTATAGCTAGATTCGTACTTCACCGCCGAGTCTTGTTGGCGGGTAGTTGACTCGCCCAGTCCTGCTTCTGTTCAAACTTAATCCTGAAGTCGGTGTAGTTTTAACACAGTTCGTATTAAAGTCAGTGTAGTTTTAACACAGTTCGTATTAAAGTCAGTGTAGTTTTAACACGGTTCGTATTAAAGTCAGTGTAGTTGTAACACAGTTTGTATTAAAGTCAGTGTGGTTTTAACTCGGTTCGTATTAAAGTCAGTGTGGTTTTAACTCAGTTCATATTAAAGTCGGTGTAGTTTTAACACAGTTCTAAAGTCAGTGTAATTTTAACAAAGTCGGTGTAGTTTTAACGCAGTTCGTATTAAAGTCAGTGTAGTTTTAACACAGTTTGTATTAAAGTCAGTGTAGTTTTAACGCAGTTCGTATTAAAGTCGGTGTAGTTTTAACACAGTTCTAAAGTCAGTGTAGTTTTAACACAGTTCGTATTAAAGTCAGTGTAGTTTTAACGCAGTTCGTATTAAAGTCAATGTAGTTTTAACAGTTCGTATTAAAGTCAGTGTAGTTTTAACAGTTCGTATTAAAGTCAGTGTGGTTTTAACGCAGTTCGTATTAAAGTCAGTGTAGTTTTAACACGGTTCGTATTAAAGTCAGTGTCGTTTTAACGCAGTTCGTATTAAAGTCAGTGTAGTTTTAAAGCGGTTCGTATTAAAGTCAGTGTAGTTTTAACGCAGTTCGTATTAAAGTCAGTGTGTTTTTAACGCAGTTCGTATTAAAGTCAGCGTGGTTTTAACGCAGTTCGTATTAAAGTCAGTGTAGTTTTAACGCAGTTCGTATTAAAGTCAGTGTAGTTTTAATGCAGTTTGTATTAAAGTCAGTGTGGTTTTAACACAGTTCGTATTAAAGTCAGTGTAGTTTTAACAGTTCGTATTAAAGTCAGTGTGGTTTTAACGCAGTTCGTATTAAAGTCAGTGTAGTTTTAACGCAGTTCGTATTAAGGTCAGTGTAGTTTTAACGCAGTTCATATTAAAGTCAGTGTAGTTTTAACAGTTCGTATTAAAGTCAGTGTAGTTTTAACACGATTCGTATTAAAGTCAGTGTAGATTTAACACGGTTCGTATTAAAGTCAGTGTCGTTTTAACGCAGTTCGTATTAAAGTCAGTGTCGTTTTAACGCAGTTCGTATTAAAGTCAGTGTCGTTTTAAAGCGGTTCGTATTAAAGTCAGTGTCGTTTTAACGCAGTTCGTATTAAAGTCAGTCCTTGCTGAAAGAACATTCCGTCCAAAGATTTAATATTGAAAAACAAATGCGACAATTGAGGACAAACGACCCAAAAGCTTTTTACAAACTACTTAAACGACCTAACGAAGATAATAACTTACCACCGTTAGATGTTTTCTATCATTTTTTCCAAACTCTAAACAAAGGCGAATCGGACGATAACGAAACAAAAATAAACTTTAATAACATAGACTCAGATAGTGAAAATGTTTTAAACAGTAGAATTGAAGAAAATGAAATATTAAATGCTATAAAACAACTGAAAAACGGTAAGGCACCTGGAATCGACAATATCATTAATGAATACATTAAAACAACTGCCGGCATAATACTACCAATCTATATTAAACTGTTTAACATAATCTTCGACAATAGTGTTTTTCCCAATGAATGGTTGACTGGATTAATTAAACCCATTTTTAAAAATAAAGGAAATCGTTCATTACCAGAAAATTATAGACCAATAACATTGCTCTGTTGCATCTCTAAACTGTTCACCACAATTTTAAATAACCGATTAAATGCTTTTATTGAAGAAAATAATATACTGAATGAATCTCAGACTGCTTTCCGAAAAGGCTACTCTACTACCGACCATCTATTTAATATACATTCTCTGATAGAAATTTTAAAGACAAGAAAAAGGAAATTATTTTGTGCTTTTGTAGATTTCCAAAAAGCTTTTGATCTTATTTCTAGAACTTGCCTATGGCAGAAACTGTTAGAAAATAATATTAATGGAAAATTCTTTAAAATAATTTATCAAATGTATCAAGGAATAAAGTCATGTATTTGTACAAAAACCGAAACCTCTGAGCTATTTCCATGCAACATCGGTGTCCGACAAGGAGAAAATTTGTCGCCTGTCCTGTTTTCCCTGTATTTAAATGATCTAGATAATTACTTAAAAAGCCAAAATTGTACTGGGGTATCCCTGGATAGAGATGAAACGTTCGATAAAACAGCTCTTTACTTTTTATGTTTATTATATGCTGACGATACTGCGCTTCTCGCATCAAACGCCTCTGACTTACAACAATCCCTAAATGTCTTTTCACAATATTGCAATAAATGGAAACTCAAAGTAAATGCAAGTAAAACTAAAATAATCATTTTCAATGGAACCAGTAATGATTACAAGAAAGTTTTTATACTTGGACATGATGTGCTTGAAAACGTAAAAGAATATAAATACTTAGGTCTTACTTTTACCAAACTAAATAAATTTAATACAAGCAAAAAACTACTAACTCAAAAGGCAACAAAAGCAATGTACTTTGTTCTGTCTAAATCCAAAGACAATAACTTTTCAATAGAATGCAAATTAAAACTATTTGATTGCATTGTACTCCCGATTCTCTTATACGGGTGCGAAATATGGGGTTATGAAAACATCGATATCATTGAAACTATTCATATAAAATTCCTAAGACACATCTTACCAGTTAAAAAAGGCACCCCGCTATTCATGTTATATGGAGAACTAGGAAGAAGACCCCTTAAACTAATTATTCAACAAAGAATTATAAGTTTTTGGGCCCGTATCGTATCTGGTAAACAAACAAAATCATCGTTTTTACTGCATGAATTAATGTTACACGACTCTTCTGTTAATGGATATAGTTATAAATGGATAAAAATGGTCGAAGATATATTTAACCAGCTAGGCATGACAAATGTTTGGATGTCACGGAACTTTTCATCCGTAAAAATACTTCTTAATCAAGTAAAATTAAGACAAAACGACCAGTATTTACAACAATGGAATACAAACATAACTTTATCATCAAAAGGTAAAACGTACACTATATTTAAGGAAAACCTTAGATTAGAAAAATATCTTATTATATTACCACAAACATGTTGGACTATATTACTCAAATTTAGAACATCTAATCACTACTTACCAATCGAAACAGGACGCTGGAACAACACCCCAGTGGAAGATCGAACGTGCACATTATGTAACAATAATGATATTGGAGACGAATTTCACTATTTATTCACATGTACTTATTTCACTAACTACCGTAAAATTTGCTTAAGCCATATTATTATAATAAACCAAGTACGCTGAAATTTAAACAACTAATGACGAATAGCAAAATAAGTGTTCTCAAGAAATTATGTAAATTAATAAAAGAAATTATTAATAAATGCAGTAAACCCTAAAATATATGTATATGAATTATGTACAATGTCTTATTACTACCCAAGTATACATGTATATATGTGTGCGCATGTCTGATTAGCACATTTGGTAGGAATTACAATAATGTGACATTACATTACTTTATTCTAATTGTATTATATTATTCCTTATTATTCTATTGCATTTGTATTATACTATTGTCTCTATTACTTTATTGCATTTGTATTAATACTATTGTACTATTGTCTCCTGTAAACCCTATCTTGTCACTACAGTTTATATATCATGTTCCTCATATGCCGTTGTGTAACGGCCTGAGTGTAATAAAGTTCTGTTCTGTTCTGTTCTGTCGTTTTAACGCAGTTCGTATTAAAGTCAGTGTGTTTTTAACGCAGTTCGTATTAAAGTCAGTGTGGTTTTAACGCAGTTCGTATTAAAGTCAATGTAGTTTTAACGCAGTTCGTATTAAAGTCAGTGTGGTTTTAACGCAGTTCGTATTAAAGTCAGTGTGGTTTTAACGCAGTTCGTAATAAAGTCAGTGTAGTTTTAGTATAACCGGATGTTTTCACAACACCCATGATTGCGCACAAAATTTGAGTACTTTGTTTTACAGGTACCCCACACGTTTCAAGCAGAAGGCTACTTAACACTGTGGTACTAGATGAAATATAATTGCATGTATTTTTTGCTCTGATGAAACTAATTATTTTTTATAACTAACAGTCACATTTATCATCAATGACAGGACTTGTGGTATTAACTGCTCTATCAAAGGTCAAGGTGCACCTCGAACTTTGACCCAGCCGGATGTTAGTTGGTTTAGTACTACCTATAGTGTTACGCTCTGAACGCTTGTATGTTGTTGTAGCTGACGTGTGCGTGTGCAGCGTGACGGCCAAGCGGTGGGTGAGGACATACGACGACACCGACCTCGTCCTCCAGCTGCCCTGCACCTACCGACTGACCGAGATCGAGGCTCGCAGCGGCTGCAACATGGTGGTGTCTGCAACCACAGACAGTCTGTTCGGCTTCGGCACGGCGGTCGACTTGAAGGGTCTCCAGTTCTCCGTCCACAAAGGACAATACGGGGTGTTCGGGACCATCGACGATCACGGGATTACGGTAAGGACAATACGGAGTGTTCGGGTACATCGACGATCACGGTATTACGGTAATGACAATACGGGGTGTTCGGAACCATCGACGATCACGGGATTACGGTAAGGACAATACGGAGTGTTCGGGACCATCGACGATCACGGGATTACGGTAATGACAATACGGAGTGTTCGGAACCATCGACGATTACGGCATTACGGTAAGGACAATACGGGGTGTTCGGGACCATCGACGATCACGGCATTACTGTAAGGACAATACGGAGGGTTCGGGACCATTGACGATCATGGAATTACGGTAAGGACAATACGAGGTGTTTGGGACCGTTATGGAATTACGGTAAGGACAATACGGGGTGTTTGGGACCGTTATGGAATTACAGTAAGGACATTACGGGATGTTATGCACCATTGACTATTACGGAATTAAATTGTGTGTATGGTGGGCGGGGGCATACACACTGTCTATAAGCCGCGTTATGGGGCAACAAAAAAATATAAACGGTGGTTGTGATAAAAATGCGGTAGGATTGAGGGGCTATGCCCAAAACCATCTCACCCCACCCTCCGCACTTTTGGCTACCCTTGTGTTTGATGAAGGGTTATGCGGGAGGAGAAGACAGAGGTACATACTGTGATCGACATTGCAAACAAATATGATGTGTGTTCCGATGATTATATGAATACTCTCCTAGCCACCTCTTTCTGAACTTACTACCAAAAAGAAATAAAATTAAAATTGCTAGTAGTCCCAATTCAAGTACGCTAAAACCTCCTCAAACCAGACGTTTTTCATGGTCCCTTTTTAAATACCAATACATGGCAGTACTTCTCTAAACCGGATACCCCTTTAAACCGGAACTTTTACTTGGTCCAGTGGGTGTCCAGTTTTGGGCGGTTTCACTGTAATTGCATGGATCCAATTCATCTTTCTAAGGAACTCAACAAATACTGTATACATCTTTCAATAGAGATTATAACTTGTTGTCCAAACAAACGTCTTTTACTCATTCGTCGTCCTGCTTTATGTAATGGTGGTGGTGGTGATGATGAAGATCACCACTCTCGAGGTGAAACTCTTCATAGTAACAACGGAAATCATCCTCATTCTCATCTTGAATTCTCCCAGAAACAGAACACGACAACTGGTCACAGCATCGGCTTCAGTCTCCCCGTCAACTTCAGGAATGGCGACCTCGACGTGCTGTGCTACATGGACGACGACAACGCCTACAACATCTACGTACCGCTCTGCGACACCGTGCTCCGTTACCACAGCAACGGGTTCGCGCTCGTCGGCTCGCTGATGGGCAATGCTCGGGTGGGAAAGAATCTGATGTGCGGCAACTGCGACGGCGTTCAGAACGAGCTGACGATGTTACCGTACAACATCGCCGACAACGTGCACTCGCTGGAGGACTTGGCGGCGGCCAAACTCTACTACACGTCGCTGCAGATCAGCGGAGATTCCAGGTAGAGTTAGTTACACGGGCGTACCGTGCTTCTAGCAGACCTCTTATACACTTTAAACATTAGTTTGTTTTGTTATACGACACTACTAGAGCACATTGATTTGTTAATCATCGGCTGTTGGATGTCAACCACTTGGTAATTCTTACAAGTAGGGCTGAATTTATGATGTCTGTTTTTCTTAAACGCGGGTGTTTAAGCATCGCAAATGTATGTAGTTACACTCGTAATTATAAAGCTTTGTAAATTCGGCCTTTAGAAAACACGATACAATTTTCCAATAACAGCAAGGGATCTCTTATATTATATGCACTTCCCACAAGCAGTCTGAACAGTCTGATTATTTCCCACATACGTGACAGCACATACCACGATCTTTCATATACCAGTAGCGGGGAACTGGTTGGGACGAGAAAATCCCCAATAAGAGAATGAGTCCATTGAGGGGTTCGATCCTACAATCCTACGATTGAAGCACCTGAGACGCGCGCACTACTGACTGAGTTAGATCCCCCCCCCCCCCCCCCCCCCCTAAACCTGGTATAAAAACAACCTCCACTAACAACCAACTCTAAATCATTAACATCCTACCCTTTAATGCAATCGTCAAGATATTCTCAGCTTTCAAAGTGTGGCACTCGGTCGGGTAGTGTACGGTTTGTATGTATGCGTGAGGAAATTATGTGTGCAAATGTTAAAATGGACCTTTAATAACCGAATTAATCGTTTTATTTTTTCTTTGTTTTTAAAGCTGATTTCACGAGGAGTTTTGTTTTACAGTATAAAGCGTCCCATACTCACGTTATGCTCACGTGGTATGTACTGTCCTGTCTATAAAATATCCTTTGCGCCTGTATGCTCAGAATAGCTAGCGTGTTGGAACAAGTCCCCTTCTCTCTGTAGGACAGGACGTACTCAGTGGGAAAACGCTCGCTTGATGCGCGGTCGGTCTAGGATCGATCCACGTCGGTGGGACTATTGGGCTATTTCTCGCTCTAGCCAGTGCACCACAACTGGTATATCAAAGGCCGTGGTATGTGCTATCATGACTGTGGGATGGTGCATATAAAAGATCCCTTGCTATTAATGGAAAAATGTAACGGGTTTCATCTCTATGACTGTCAAAATGACCATATGTTTGACATCCAATAGCCGATGATTAATAAATCAATGCACTCTAGTGGTGTCGTTAAACAACACAAATAAACCTTCTCGGTATATATATATATATATATATATATATATATATGTATGTATGTATGTATGTCTCAGTCTCTGTCTCTGTCTGTCTCTGTCTGTCTCTCTCTCTCTCTCTCTCTCTCTCTCTCTCTCTCTCTCTCTCTCTCTCTCTTTCTTAAACACACACACACATTTTTCAATAACCATATGTTTGACATAGTTTAAAATGTGCTGAGATGCAAGACAAATATTGCTTTGCTTTAAATAAATATTTATTTGATTTGTTTCCTTTCACTTGGACATTTATATGTATAACTGTACCAATACATTTAATGCATTTTCACATGAAATTTAAAATAGTTTGTATCAAATTTCACCCATTAACCATGTATTCGTTTGACTACTATCCTGTTTGATGTAGTTTTGAGCCGACATGTTTTAATGGCTAACTTAAATTGCTATAAACCTGTCCGCACCCTAACGTTATTGTTCATTATGCATATATCTGTACAGCGACATGAACAAACATAACTGACAGATCGCCATGTATACCATTCAAGGAAATAATACGAACGATATAGATAATTAATGTACGTTATATGAAAATCTTGATGCCACATTCACACGCGAATATAAATACATTCTGGACTGGCTACATACAACTAAAGCTTTTCTTGTGATCAATGATCTGGTAGCAACATTATTCCGTATTTAAATATAGAAAAAAGAAAGAAAGAAAGAAAGAAAAAAAGAAAGAAGTGTTTCATTTAACGACGCACTCAGCACAACTTACAAATACGGTTATATGACGTGGACATAGGGTTAAGGACCAGGAGGAGATAATTGGAGAGGAAACCTGCTGTTGCCATTCCATGGGTTTTTCTTTTCGGTTAATTAACAGCAAGGGATATTTTATATGCATTATCTCCCAGACAGGACAGTATATACCACGATCTTTGTTACACCAGTTGTGGAGCACTGGCTGGAACGAGAAATAACCCAATGGGCCTACCGATGGGGGTCGATCCTAAATGAAACATTTATATTTCACAATTACCCCGACTTGTTACCATACACTCTGTATAACACGACGGCGACTTGTTACCATACACTCTGTATAACACGTCGGCGACTTGTTACCATACTCTGTATAACACGTCGGCGACTTGTTACCATACACTCTGTATAACACGTCGGCGACTGGATGGGGGGGGGGGGGGGGGGTAATTTAAAAAAAAGATAAGCATCCGTTCCCTACTTCCACGCACCCAGCCACCCCGTCTTGTACGATATACGGTGACTTCCACGCACCCAGCCACCCGTCTTGTACGGTACACGGTGACTTCCACGTATCCAGCCACCCCGTCTTGTACGGTACACGCTGACCACGCACCCAGCCACCTCGTCTTGTACGGTACACGGTGACCACGCACCAGCCACCCCGTCTTGTACGGTACACGGTGACTTTCACGCTCCCAGCCACCCCGTCTTGTACGGTACACAGTGATATCACCATTACTGACATCGTCAAAAATATTAATTTCTATTCTTTAAACTGCTACGAGTAATACGCTTAACATGATTGTCGAGTCAAAACACAATGTTAGGGCTGTTCAAAACTTAATCAGACTGCCAAGGGGTGGAGGGGGGTGGAGAGGGGTAGGGAGTCATCGTAATTAGTTTATACCTAGTGAGTCTGGAAAAGTGCACGTGCAAAGACGGTTTGCTGTCAATGAAAACAAAATGTAGCGGGTTTCCTCTGAAGACCCTATGTCAAAATTATCAAATGTTTGACATCACACAGCTCATAATTAATTAATCAATGTGCTCTAATGAGGTCGTTAAACAAACGAAAAAAAACTTTAGGCCGAATTTACGAAGCTCGGTTTTTTTTCAATGTAGATGTAGGCTACATGTAGTTAAACGCGTGTAAGTAAAAAACGGGCTTTGTAAATTGGACCCGTTAACTTGTATTTGCTATTATACTATTTCAGGAGGTGTATCGACTACAAAAGCCACCTGTACCGGTGTTACCCCAGGGATGCCGTGTCCGTCCTCAAAATCTGCTCACGGGTGCTCACTGGAACCAGTGAAATGGGACAGTGTCTGCGCACGCGCGCAGGACGCCAGCTACTGTACAACACTTTCTTTGAGTGTGTGAAAGCTTCCTGCCGACGCCGAAAGACGTCCGGATTAGCTGGGTGTTTGGTTATCAAGAACATAGCTCTTCTGTTTACCTGTTACTACCCACACGAAATGAAGTGTTAAACATCAGTTCAAAGTCAATGTTTTCTCTGTTACTACCCACACGAAATGAAGTGTTAAACATCAGTTCAAAGTCAATGTTTTCTCTGTTACTACCCACACGAAATGAAGTGTTAAACATCAGTTCAAAGTCAATGTTTTCTCTTACTACGCACACGAAATGAAGTGTTAAACATCAGTTCAAAGTCAATGTTTTCTCTGTTACTACCCACACGAAATGAAGTGTTAAACATCAGTTCAAAGTCAATCTTTTCTCTGTTACTACGCACACGAAATGAAGTGTTAAACATCAGTTCAAAGTCAATCTTTTCTCTGTTACTACCCACACGAAATGAAGTGTTAAACATCAGTTCAAAGTCAATCTTTTCTCTGTTACTACCCACACGAAATGAAGTGTTAAACATCAGTTCAAAGTCAATGTTTTCTCTGGTTTATCGATAAAGTTTGTTCTGTTTACCTGTTACTACCCACACGAAATGTAGTGTTAAACATCAGTTCAAAGTCAATGTTTTCTCTGGTTTATCGATAAAGTTTGTTCTGTTTACCTGTTACTACCCACACGAAATGAAGTGTTAAACATCAGTTCAAAGTCAATGTTTTCTCTGGTTTATCGATAAAGTTTGTTCTGTTTACCTGTGACTACCCACACGAAATGAAGTGTTAAACATCAGTTCAAAGTCAATGTTTTCTCTGTTACTACGCACACGAAATGAAGTGTTAAACATCAGTTCAAAGTCAATCTTTTCTCCGTTACTACCCACACGAAATGAAGTGTTAAACATCAGTTCAAAGTCAATCTTTTCTCTGTTACTACCCACACGAAATGAAGTGTTAAACATCAGTTCAAAGTCAATGTTTTCTCTGGTTTATCGATAAAGTTTGTTCTGTTTACCTGTTACTACCCACACGAAATGAAGTGTTAAACATCAGTTCAAAGTCAATCTTTTCTCTGTAACTACCCACACGAAATGAAGTGTTAAACATCAGTTCAAAGTCAATGTTTTCTCTGGTTTATCGATAAAGTTTGTTCTGTTTACCTGTAACTACCCACACGAAATGAAGTGTTAAACATCAATTCAAAGTCAATCTTTTCTCTGGTTTAACGATAAAGTTTGTTCTGTTTACCTGTTACTACCCACACGAAATGAAGTGTTAAACATCAATTCAAAGTCAATGTTTTCTCTGGTTTATCGATAAAGTTTGTTCTGTTTAACGACACCGCTTGAGCACCTTGATTTATTAATCATCCGTTATTGGTTATTTTGACATACAATCGGAGAGGAAACCCGCTACATTTTTCCATTAGTAGCAAGGGATCTTCTGTATGCACCATCCCACAGACAGGATAGCACATACCACGGCCTTCAATGTACCAGTTGGGGCGCACTGGTTGAATGAAAAATAGTCCAATGTGCCCACAGACGGGGATCGATCCCAGACCAGCCACGCATCAGGTGACCGCTTTACTATTGGCTACCCCCGCCCTTCCCAGCCCTGTAGTATCTGTAGATGGCGGAGGGGCGGAACGTGTTAGCAACCGGGGTGGCAACATCCATTTCAATTGGCACGGGGTGGGGGGGGGGGGGGCAGTGAATTGAACATTTTTAAGACATGTTTTTAAATTAATTTTACCTTTGAAGTTCCTTACGACTCCGTAAAGTGTGATCCCTATATCTAGGCTTATACATATATGGTACTAAACAAAATCTATATACAAATTGGTTTTAGAAAGATATAATTGAAATACAAATTGTATCCCAACGTTTACTTGTTTTGTTGGGTCTTTCTCTTTCTCGAGTAATAGAAAGGAAAGTAACACATCGTGGCTTTAAAGTTAAAGTTTGTTTTGTTTAATGACACCACTAGAGCACATTGGCTATTGGATGTCAAACATTTGGTAATTCTGACGCGTAGTCATCAGAGGAAACTCGTTACATTGTTCCATTAGCACGGGATCTTTTATGTGCACCATCCCACGGACAGGATAGCACACACCACGTCCTTTGATATACCAGTCGTGGTGCACTGGCTGGAACGCGAAATAGCCCAATGGACCCACCGACGGGGATCGATCCTGCGTGCGCTTTACCACTGGGCTACGTTCCGACCCACTGGGTTTATTAACATCCAGGAATTTAAACTAGAATATCACCTGTTGATTTCTTCATCTCCTACCCTGGTTCACTCATCCAAGTATTAGTTATATACCTGTAGAACCTCAGCAGACCCACTGGGTTTATTAACATCCAGGAATTTAAACTAGAATATCACCTGTTGATTTCTTCATCTCCTACCCTGGTTCACTCATCCAAGTATTAGTTATATACCTGTAGAACCTCAGCAGACCCACTGGGTTTATTAACATCCAGGAATTTAAACTAGAATATCACCTGTTGATTTCTTCATCTCCTACCCTGGTTCACTCATCCAAGTATTAGTTATATACCTGTAGAACCTCAGCAGACCCACTGGGTTTATTAACATCCAGGAATTTAAACTAGAATATCACCTGTTGATTTCTTCATCTCCTACCCTGGTTCACTCATCCAAGTATTAGTTATATACCTGTAGAACCTCAGCAGACCCACTGGGTTTATTAACATCCAGGAATTTAAACTAGAATATCACCTGTTGATTTCTTCATCTCCTACCCTGGTTCACTCATCCAAGTATTAGTTATATACATGTAGGGGGTGGGGGTGGGGATGTTTAGCTCAGTCGGTAGAGCGATCGCCCGAGGTGCTTGGGTCATACAATCGAATCTCAGCAGACCCACTGGGTTTTTCACCGTCCCAACCAGTACCTTATAAGCGATATATCAAAGGCCGTGGTAGGTGTTGTTTTGTCTTCGACAATATGCATATAAAAGATATATTGTTGCTAATGAAACATATAGAGGGTTTCGCTTGAAGCCTACTTGTCATTGGCGGATCCAGGACATATTGGGGGGGGGGGGGGGGGGGAAGACAAAAAGGGCACATTGGCTCGTTAAAAGGGTATCTTAATAAAAGTTTTAATATTTGCAGTTAATATGAATGCGTTTGTGTATATATCACAGTGTACGAACGGAAGTGTACACTAAATGACTTACTGCGGTTTTCTGTAGCGCTAGATTAATAAAGATTAGTATATGAGCTTTGAGGCCCGTCGGAACATTTTTTTAAAGTGGGGTGGGCTACTGATCAGGGTCGTTGTTGAGCATGGCACGAGATGTCGTGCCATGCTCCCCCGGGGAAGTTTTTTTAAACTGGATGGCTTTAAACGCGTTTTCTTGGCATGTGAATCACAAAATTAGCCATTTTTACACAATAATTTTAAAACTATTTTAAGCTTTATTTTGCATAATATTATAACCCAACAATGTGGGTTTTTTTCCCTTGGAATCTTGATAGCAAAATTACCCATTTTCAGACAGTGATCACTTCCTCTTTTGGAGTTTTATAGCTCAAACATTATTATTTAAAAGAGTTCAAACCCTTTGCTGTTATATCTCAATCACTAAATCGTGAAGTTTAGCGTTGACCGGAGCCGGGAGAACCGGGAGAACCGGGAGGGGGGCCCGGGAAAAAAGCCATAGAAAAAACGATACAAAGGGGCATCTGTAAATTATGGCTGTGAAGGGCACTATTCTAGAGTCAGCTGTCTAGGTAGGGCAGATATACATAAAAATGACAGAGCCTATTGTTCATTAGTAATTTTGAAAATCTATACAATTTCAAAGCAAAAACTATTAGGATATCATAATGCAACTTTGATCACGCAACTTTAAGTCGCTCATTACTCGCGTTAGACAATGTGGTAAACCCCAATGAGACAAAACAAAAGGAGTAAAGTTTGTTTTATTTAACGACGCCTCTAGAGCACATTGATTTGTATCTTATCATCGGTTAGTGGACGTCAAACATATGGTCATTCTGACATATTTCTGCCGCCACATAGGCCACTCTTTCCGATAAGCAGCAAGGGGTTTTTTATATGCATTTTTCCACAGACAGGACAGCACATACTACGGCCTTTGATGAACCAGTTGTGGACCACTGGTTGGAACGCAAAATAGCCCAAACTGCAAATGGGGTTTACTGAGAAGGATCGATCCGATGACCGACCGCTTCACAGGCGGACACACTACCGCTTGAGCTACATCCCGCTCCCCATTGAGACAAAGTAACAGACACACATCTGCAAGCTTGCGCATACACACACAACTTAACTTCATGCAACTAAAAAGGCTCATGTGCAAAATAATTTTTACAAAAACAAAAAGGGCAACTGAACATTTTGAATGCACTTGAAAAACTTAGGGGGGGACGCGTCCCCCCTGCCCCCCCCTGGATCCGCCTCTGCGTGTTAGAATTAACAAACGTTTGACATTCAGTAGCCGATTATTAACCCATCAATGTGCTGTAGTGGTGTCGTTAAACAGTACCCTACAGCAAGAAAATTAACTTGCGAAAAAAAAACACTCCAATCCACCCACCGACCCTCTGCCCGTTTTTGCAATCAATGTTCAATGTCACCGGTAGTGGGAGCTTCTGCAAACCCCACCCCACCCCATCCCACCCCCACACCCTGGCATAAGCTTATGGCAGTTACCGAAGATTCTCCATCGGGGCCCGTGCTTACTTTAACGTAATGACATTTGAATGGCGTTGCCATGACGTTAAAGTCTGACTAAGGTTTATAAGCACGGGGCCTGATCTTATGAATGGTAACATTAGGTTTGTAATAAAAGTATCAAAAGGGTTCCTGAAATGAACCCGTCATCTATCAATTGACATTTCAGAGACTGCGTATCCTCTACCTTTTGACCATCTGAAATCTCGTGTAATACCCATCTGTTTTAACAGGACAAATGCAGGACTTAGGAATTAATGAAAGGCAGTTTTTACTCTTCGTAGTACAAGTTGTGCCAAGTTTTCTCCGACATTTAACATTTATTTCAACACAAGAATCTCGAATGATGTTTCCATCTGCGTGACTTCTTCACGGTTTTGTTTATATCCGGCACACAAATCGACTTGCACAACCGGAAGTAAATGTTGTCCCACAGCAAGTAGTCTCTTCTCTGACCACAAAACACGCTTTTTATTTTTTAAACTCCTGATATGTTCTCGTCTATTGTTTGAGAGACCAAGAAAGAAGAAAAGATATTTAATGAAACAGAGAGAGAGAGAGAGAGAGAGAGAGAGAGAGAGAGAGAGAGAGAGAGAGAGAGAGAGAGACCCTGTCATAGGAAGAACTCTAGGGAAGTCGGAGATTGTGTCCACAACAGGAGTGCTTATACTGTTTTCTGATGGATGCACACACAAAAAATGTGTAGGTAATGTTGACCATACTTCCATCAGATAACTGTTCAAGCTCGCCTGTCATGGACTATGGACACAACCTCTGACTTGACTAGAGTTGTGTCAAAGACAGTTCAAAGACGGACTGATCACTTATAGTTAAACTTGTATGTTTACCGAAATGACGATCTGTTTCTATCTGGAAATACCTGGAGCTGTTGGACTGATCACTTATAGTTATACTTGTATGTTTACCGAAATGACGATCTGTTTCTATCTGTTGAAACACCTACTGGGTGACTTACCTTTCAAGCCACGTTCGTCGTTAGCTCCACACACACAAATCGTTTAAGCTTAATAATGCATGTATTATGCCCCCACTGAATCGATTCTACGGTTAAATGAATCCGAACAAAGAAGTCACCTAGACAAAATTACCTCTACCAGTGTTTATGTTACAACCATTAAAAACTATTGCCAAATTAGAGTTCGGGATAATATTAGCACATTAGCACGCAGATATAAAATAAACTTAAAAATTAAGCCTAATTATAATGGATATATATTTTTAAAAATCAATGACCGATACATCTGTTGTCAAATTTTAGATTTTTAAGACAAAATTAGGCTAGGCCTATTTAGTACTAGTAACACCTTTTTAATACGATTTCAAGATATAATTTATAAATTTATATTTCAAATTCTAGTGTTAAAAATCTTATTTATAAAACTTCCAGGCTAATAGTTATAAAATGCTTATCGTATTTTATGCATAAAACATTATTTGCTAAGCAAAATTATTATTTTTTATAAACTTTCGTTTAGTTCGACTAGTGTAACCACTTTTTGAAACAAGATTTAAATAAAACTATCAATGAATTATAAAATTTAGTAACGAAATAACAATAAAATTTGTGTAATATAAACTTACCTTTTGCCAACCGTTACATAGATTATCACGAGATAGAGCGTAAACAGGTTTTAGAAATTACTCACCTTATCGAGTAAGCTGTTTGTTCTCTGTTGAATGTTCTGGTAACCTCTCCCCGTACAGCCTGTCACTGGGGTCACAGCGTGACGTTCTGTCACTACCCAGAGGCCGGGCGGAACCGGGTGAGGTCCCCAGATCGCACACCCAACCCCAAAGCACAGAGACTGCGATTGCGGGGCCGCTGACGGGCGTGGTCTCCGAGAACCGGGAACGGGACCTAAGACTCGAACATCTCAGGAAATAACGAAGTAAGCGAAATTCTGTGGTCAGAAGAGAGATTACTTGGCGAGTGACAACACCCACTTCCAGTCCGCCATCTTGGACGAACTTGTCGCTGGTGTGAGAAGGAGTTCCGCCGATGTGTCAGGCGCGCGGAGTTTTATAGCTGGTGATACGTCATACGGCTCAAATAGATCAGTCGTCACTGGTAACCAATGGGTTCTAGTGGATTACTGCACTTATCGCATGGCCTGTTTGTTTGTATTTATAAATAACAAGCTCATTGCTCAGTGATTGTCGTTAGGGTAGATATTAATGGGCGAGTTCATTGCAAGGAAAGGGGTTTCTAATTATTGAAGTATATTGTAACATGTGTGTAAGCAAATGTGTTAACCGTCGACCAAAACTGTCCACATAAAAACAGAAATGTAAAAAAATCTTATAATGTTGCAACATATTGACGATCACTTTACAAATTATATGTTCTCTCAATCGATCAGTCATTTATTTCCATATATGAATTATACAGACATGAACCATATCAATAGCAACAAAAGAACAACAAGACATGTTACAGTGGTTATACTACCCTAGTACAATTATAATTTATATACTAGTAACACTAGTTAACAAGTGACAGTGTCATTAGGTAGGGGGTCTAGCAACTGAAAGTATAAGACGTCTTAGTTCAAATATCTCATAGCAATACTGCCCTATGATTGGATATCAAGGATATCATTATACGTTATCTTTGTATTTATTGCATATAAAATACAATAGGCTCGTACGATTCAGGGGCGGGTGGGGGGGGGGAGGGCAGACGTACCCCCAACACACGTACTTGAGGATAAAAATGAACTTGTGTGTGTGCGTGTGTGTTTTGAGAGGTTTGTGTTGTTTTTTGTCGTATAAATAAGGATAAAAATTTGGATGTTGCCCTCACTACAAATTGTGGCGTCCACCCAACCCCTACTTTAGATTTTCTTTCCTGCAGGCCTGAACAAATTTAAAGAATATGTAAAGTTTGGGGTCAGTTAGGCGCCAGTTACATATATGAACCTTGCAACTTCATTTATCTTTCATAATTAGTTCAGGTAGTTTGCTCCACATACTTACATTAAAACACATTTATTTTATATGAAGTAGTGATGGTATCATTTATGTAGGCCGTGCGAAGTTCTAGTGAAAAGATATACATAGCGTCGTGATTACTTGTCTAGGAAAAGTCCATCCACCGGTTCAGCGCCTTGCTATAGAATCTTCAATTTGCCACTACATGATGAACCGTGGTACGTGACACCCCGACTCCCCCACCTCCGCTCGTCCATTTTGACTTCAGCAAGTCTGTTTTGATACATTTATAAAACATAATTCTGTGTCACTCACCACTCCATCTAAAAGTCACGTCTCGTCATATGTCACGGTTAGCAGAATCAGTGTCTACGAGTATCAACATCGACAAGTAAATCGTGCAGTTTATCACAAATATGTTAGCATTTGAACCCCCACCTGTTTAAGGTCTAAAAGGTGTGTTTCCAGGGGACATGCCGAAAACAGTTAGGTAGGGTCGTTGCACTTTTTTTCACCAACATTTAATTATTTATTGTAACTAATTTTCCTGCTTATAAAGTTATATCCAATCAAGGTTCAAGCAAGCTGCCCTGGACATGCACGCCTCAGCTATCTGGACTGTCTGTCCGGGACAGTGAGTTAGTGGTTAGTTTTCAGTGATAGAGAAGATGATTTAGTGGTCTTACACCTACCTAATTAGTCGTTAAAGTTCGCTCTGGGTGGGAGCTGGTACCGGGCTGCGAACCCAGTACCTAACAGCCTTATGCCTGATGGCTTAACCACTACATCGTCGAGGCCGGTCAACATCTGTTAAAGATACTGTCATGAGTTTGTTTCCATTTAAAACGTTTCTGACTAACGGTGCCTTTTGGTGTTAACAATTACATATTCAATCCCGCCTTTTGGTGATAACAATTACATATTCAATCCCGCCTTTTGGTGATAACAATTACATATTCAATCCCGCCTTTTGGTGATAACAATTACATATTCAATCTCGCCTTTTGGTGATAACAATTACATATTCAATCCCGCCTTTTGGTGATAACAATTACATATTCAATCCCGCCTTTTGGTGTTAACAATTACATATTCAATCCCGCCTTTTGGTGATAACAATTACATATTCAATCCCGCCTTTTGGTGATAACAATTACATATTCAATCCCGCCTTTTGGTGATAACAGAACAGAACAGAACTTTATTACACTCAGGTCGTTATGCAACGGCGTAAGAGGAACATACATATTCTGATTTTGACAAGATGGTTAACAGGAGGATACAAATAATAGGAATACATTGCTTGGTACATATATGAATACAAATACAAATACATGACATTACATTACATTATAAAGATATGTGTATTAATAATATAAATACATGATATTACATTATAGAGATATGTGTATTAACCATATAGATGCATTCTGCGATGTAACAAAGTAGAGATATATTGTAAAATATAATTATTCAGAAAATTTCAGTTAGAACTGTGTACTTTATAATTATTGGTATTACAATATATAGGTATAAATAAAATAAATAAATAATAATAATAATAAAAATTAAATTTTCATAAAATAACAATAAGACATAAAATAATGTAATACGATTTAAAATATATCAAGTATAGTTCTATGTTGACCTTTAGTTTCATTAACTGGTTAATGTATGGTAATTTTGGTTGTTGTTGGGTATTGTTGTTGTTATGGGCGTTTAAATACTTGAAAAATTATATTCATGAATTTGGCTAATTTTTGTTAGTGTGCTTATTCTTTTACTGCTCATAAGTTCTCTAAATTTATATATATTTAGTCGTATATAATAATATGGACGTAAACATTCTTTCCGGGTATTATTGAAAAAACTACATACCAATAAATATGAAATTCGTCTCCTATGTCGTTTTCATCACAAATAGTACAGTCTATTTTCTAATAGAACTGTATTCCAACGTCCAGTCTCAACAGGTAAATAATGGTTAGAAGTCCTAAATTTTATCATAACAGTTCATAATTTTTCAGGAATAATATTAAGATAATTTTCAAAATTTAGTTGGTCTTTGAAATATTCGTAGGTTTTACCTCTCGATGATTCTAAAATATTATTTTTCCATGTTTGTAAATACTGGTCGTTTTGTCGTATGCTAATTTGTTGTGATAGCCATTTTACCGATAGAAAGGTTTGTGATAGCCATATATTACTCATTCCTAGATAATCTAAAATAGTTTATTCAATCCCACCTCTTATTGGGGATATCGGGGCGGGACGTAGCCTGATGCGCGGTCGGTCTGGGATCGATCACCGTCGGTGGACCCATTGGGCTATTTCTCGTTCCAGTCAATGCACCGCGACTGGTATATCAAAGGACATGGTATGTGCTATCCTGTCTGTGGGATGGTGCATATAAAAGATCCCTTGCTACTAATGGAAAAATGTAGTGGGTTTCCGCTCTATGACTGTTAAAATGACAGAACAGAACAGAACAGAATTTATTTACACTCTGCCCGTTCAGCAACGGCATAGGAGGGCTACATATGTTTGACATCCAATAGCCGATGATTAATAAATCAATGTGTTCTAGTGATGTCGTTAAACAAAACAAACAAACAACAATTGTTGGGAATAGTGGTATCTGTATAACAAAGTGTTGTCCTGCTAATATTTGTAATATTTAATCTACTAATAATTTAGTACGTACGAAAACAAATATATACATCACGAAGTAAAATGAAAAATGGTTTCATTCAATTATTTTATTGTTTTAAACTACAAGTTTTAATTATGAGCACAACATATATTCACACACGATATATATATATATATATATATATATATATATATATATATATATACATATATATATATATATATATATACACCAAGATAATTTCATTATAAAAATGTTCGTCGATCAAATATATCGAATCTTAGTGAAAACGCACCAATCAGATTTATTGTTGTGAAAAAGATAAAACAGGAAATACATGTAATACTCTATTTAAGTGGGTGGGTTTTTTATAACTAGGTGTATTGTTGTAGTTATTGTATATTTTATAGCAATATAGCAATAGCAATAATAACTGAACATCACGAAAAATGTTGTATATATATACACACTGCAATAAAATACACGCATTATTTTTTTTACGCCTAAGGACCCCCCAGCACATTAATCTCACAAATCAGACATACGGTGACTGATATGGGACTTGGTGGTGGCGCGTGTGCTGGGGATTATGTAGGGTGAGGGGGTCTGGACTAGGCAAGCGAAGTTTCTAGGGGTTTCGGGGTTATGGTCTCATGAAAATGTCCATTTAAAACAACAGCTTTGACGAAAGGGCTCGACCCCCACACAGCCTCTCTGCAACTATAGTATTGCTACATAGGGGTAAGGCGCTCGCCGGATGTCTAACATTTGTCACAGTTTTCGTTCCAGCCAGTGCACCAAAACTGGAATATCAAATGTCGTGGTATGTGCTATCATGTCCGTGGGATGATGCATATAAAAGATCCATCGCTACTACTGGAAAAATATAGCGCATTTGACATCCAATAGCTGATGGTTAAGAAATCAATGTGCTCTAGTTGTGTTGTTAAACAAAACATGCTTTAACTTTAACTTCATTGCCACATATACTGGTGTTTTACTAGCAGTAAGGTGACTTTGTATGCACATTCACAGGACAGCACATACCATGAAATACATTCCTTGAATTTCCTTTTTTTACCGTGGGAGTGTTCGTCAATAACTTGGTTATACCCAAAGAGATGTGTGAACTACAAAGATAGGCCTATGTATTTAACTAGTATAACTTCTTTAAACAAATATATATCTGTAAGTTTATCAAAGATAGGCCTATGTATTTAACGAGTATAACTTCTTTAAACAAATATATATCTGTAAGTTTATCAAAGATACGACAAAACGTTTCTTATATAATTGAAAAATAAAGCAAAGAAAAACACAGCCTAGGCGATGTTTTTAACAAGTTGGGTCTAATTACTGCGATTCACCAACAATTACAATGAACCAAGTATGTTGTTGTTTAAGCGAGTTTGTAGCTTGCACGGTGATTAGCACGCCATTGTGGACAGGTTGACAGAAACTAACAGTCCATTGTCTGTAGCGGCTTGTGGTGTCACTGTGGACAGGTTGACAGGAACTAAGAGTCCATTGTCTGTAGCGGCTTGCGATGTTGTGCCACTTGGGCCGTCACCGGTTTATGAGAGCTCCTACAAGCCGTATCTCTCTTGGAAAACCGCATCATTCGGCTTCCTTGGAGTTCTTAAATGCATCATATTTGTAGTTGAAAGTCGCAGCGATATTTGTAGTAGAAAGTCGCTGCGTTCTATTGCGATAGAAATAATATTTGCATTAAAAATCAGCGTTTCATATCGTTGAAGTTGAAACAGGTGATTACTTGAGGAAGAGAAAACAATCACGTTTTATATCATCGAAGTTCATACTGACCATATCTCTGCTGGACAATCGTTGTTTATTTTGTCTGGAGTTCATGTTCATCATATTAGATCTCCCCCGTGACCTCTGACCGAGTGATGGCGGACACCATGATGAAGTTGCACGATGACGTGGGTGACGTCGCACGGACAGAGAACAGACGTGGAAGAAGCAGAAACCAGCATGTTAAAAGAGTTCGCACGAATTTCAGCGAATTTCAGGCAGGTTATATATTTATACGTGAACAGTACTTTATTCTCAATGGAAGTGGATTTTTATCTATTTTGATGTGTGTTTTCCCTGTTCTAATCAGTGCCCCACGACTGGTATATCAAAGGTGGTGGTATGTATTTAAGAAAGTGTATATAAAAGAGCCGGACCATTTCCTGCTAATGAAAACATGTAGCGGAGTTCTTCTACTGCTAGTGTCAGACTATCTACTGCCAGTAGAAAGTTGGCCAACTTTCTACTGGCAGTTGGTAGTCTTAGCCTAGCATTAGTTGTTAATATGAGCGCACCCGTCGTAAGTCGGGAGTTAGGGAATTACAACGCAACCGTCGAGTTGGCCAACTTTCTGCTGGCAGTTGACAGACTGAGACTAGCATTAGACTACGTGTTTATAGGATATTAAACGAGCGTCCATTTCGTATCATGTTTGTCCGGAGTGAAATAAGTTTCAATTGTCACGATCTTTAGCGAATAACAATGTAAATTATTTCTCGAGGGACATAAACATGATAGGAAATGGTAGCGGGTTTAATATCTATTTATTACCCATAATCAATCTTAATTTATATCACTCAACTCGTTTGGTTGTAGTCGATGACGTCACGAAGTGTTACGTCCTACTTTGATATGGAACGTATCACTTTGATATGAACCAATATATTTTTTAACCATATGGGTAATAATAATAATTACAAAATGTTTGACATCCAATAGAAACCAGTGTGCTCTAGTGGCGTCGTTAAATAAAACAAACTGTGATTATCTGTAGTGTTCAAGACACGGACCCAGTTATTAGGCGATGTAAAACTGTTTCAGCTATTGAAAAGTTGCAATGGGTTTTTTTTACCATTTAAATTTCACATTATACTTACGTTTTACTTAAGTGATCAGTTTTGTCAAATCGGTTGGACTTTCATTTGCACTGTCACGTACGTATAAAGAACATTATAAATACTTATAATAAATAGTTAGTATTAGGGTTAGTTCGCCAAGGTAAACGTCTACGGTCCGGTTTTTTAACATTTTGACATTTATTGGAAGTCCGTTACGGCACAGCAATAAATATGACAATAATAAATATTGTGTCGGAGACGTTTGTTTTGATGAACTAGGGTTAGGCTTAGTGACAGTGCCAAAGGAAAGTCCTTCCGTCAAATCCAACGCGTGTGTGTGTATTAGCTCAGAATGTAGTTCATGTCAAACATACAAAGGTACGGGCAACGGGCAACTCATTTTACGTGCCCCTATCCACTAGGGTTCAGGCACGCCCACCCCGGATTCAGCCTCTGACTTCGCCAGTGACCGACTCCGGGGCGGGAGGGGGGGGGGGGGGGTTGGGAAGTGTGGGGAAGAATGCAGGGGATAATTTTTAATAGTGTGGTATGACCACTTAAAAAAAGAATCAAAAAACTAAAACAATTTGGGGTCTACCATTATCTTATAGTTATATTATATATTAAGTATAGTAGCACCATATATAAAAATCCTATATCATTCTATTTTTTTAATTATTTAATTAGTAGGTGCAATTTAAATAAATTTTCAATCGGGCAGTTCGAAAGAAATATATTATATAATTATTTCCTTATTATGATATTTATATATATATTTTTATTTTTAATTTAAAATTAGCCCTGGAGGATAATGGATTCGCAAAGGGGGGAACATCGCGCCACTGGCCAATCCGGCGCTTCAACAGGCCCCACTCCTGTCGGTCCGGATTTCCACGGGGGGGGGGCGTTCCAGGGGGGGGGAGGCCTCCTAACAGGCATCCCTATCGGTCCAAACCGCCAACGCCCTATCGCACCCAAATAAGCACCCTACCACGGCGTCCCCCCCCCCCATCCCCCCCCCCAGGTTATCTATACAACACGGGTGGGCCATACTTAAATGAAGTGAATAATATGAAGATGATGGTATGTGAAGAAAAAGCCCGCGAGCCGCCGTCTGGTGTGGTGGTGAAACGTATATGCTGTCGTTGGTGATGTTGAATAGCAAGTAGGTTGATCCAATTCATGGGGTGAGGTGTCCTCGCTGTTCTCCCCAAGCATTCGTGAGCTCTACACCCGAAGGGGTGCGTCACCTAAACGGATGACAAATGTCATTGCTATATAATCCTCGGTGTCACCTAAGAAACCACTCATTCGTTAAGTGGGTGGCACCGAGTACCGGTCAGGTTTTTTTGTTTGTATATATACAATATTGACCGATCAAATTAATACCGTTTAAAACCTGTTTGTTTTTTTTGTTTTTTTTAAAAGAATGGAGCATATAAATTAAAATAATACTAAGTTAAAATGCTAAGAGGAAGGTTTAACAACTAATTAATGCATTTATTATAACAATTAATTAAAAGTATAATCAATATACCGTAAATAATTAAAAACTAAAACACATTCACACCCAGCCATATATTCCGCCTGTGGCGGGCGGCACAGACACTGCCAGGTGTATGCGCCGCCAAGCCACGGCGAAAAACAAACATTCACGCAACCACTCTCACACTAGGTTCAGATTATACATTTTGGCCGGCTAAAAGCACAGACCAAATAGAAGACCTTTATTAAGGGACCGAGTTCTAATTGGTCAGAACCCGATCCCAGCCAGCCAATAGCCCCAACACCCAATAGATATTCATTTAAGTAAAGATAACAGTAAAGGATAGACGTACTAGCAGAGGCCAGCAAGAAAAGAAAGAAAGTGGGGAGAAAAAATCCATATAACTTAAGATGGAAGAAATAGTAAGATATGCCGCGCAAGGCGATATCCCAAGGCAGTACACGGCAAGACCCGGCTCTTCGGATATCACCGAATGGCACCTCGGGAGCGCTCGTGAGCGGCAGTCGTCAATTAAGACAGAAGAAAGAATACACAGTGTGTGTTAGGAGTAGAGCGGATCGATAGTCGACACTCAGTATGAAGAGGTGCGTTGCGACTGGCTGAATCTCTATCCCCAGGCGGAGCCGGTTGAGATAAAAAAAAAAAAAAAAGCCAGTGTTAAAAGAACAACCGGCGGGTAATAAGCAGCTGCGATTGGCTGGATTTCGATTCCCTCTCTGGAAAAAAAAGAAAGAGAGGAATGTGGATGTTACAACTCTCCAGTCAATACGCCTAAAAGTGAATGAGAGAATAGTGTGTATAGGCTGTTCGGTGTTTCTAAAATGGATTAAAAAGGAGAAAAAGTTTATTAGTAAAATTAATTAAACATTTATCATTAAGAAGGAGTTAAAAAATAATGTAAAAATGGTTTTTCGGTTTGTCCACGGGAGGGTAAGGCCAGAGCCGTTACCACCCTGGACAACGTTTGCCACCAGCCATCTGTCCGCCGTTGTAAGGTGAGTGTTAAAAATTAGCAGGCTCCTGATTGGGTATAACAATAGAGTCCTCGGACCGTACTTAGCTTAATTAATTAATTTTAATTTTATGTGCCAGCTACTTGTTATATAATTATTTTGGTGTCATTTACAAAAGTTAAAATAGCCCGTTCCACCTCCTGTTTGAGAGCGGGGGGCGGGTTAAATATTTTAACAGGGTTAAATTTAATATTTAGCTTATCCATTATTTTTTTAAGAATGTTTCTTTCGTTTGTATATTTATTACAAAGGTACGTACCTCAACAACTAGAATCAGTCCTTTTAAACATGCATCTAAAGGAGGATCAATCAGAGATGGCCTCGTAGAGCTGTTAGCTGCTTATTATCAATCAGAGATGGCCTCGTAGAGCTGGTAGCTGCTTATTATCAATCAGAGATGGCCTCGTAGAGCTGTTAGCTGCTTATTATCAATCAGAGATGACCTCGTAGAGCTGTTAGCTGCTTATTATCAATCAGAGATGGCCTCGTAGAGCTGTTAGCTGCTTTATTATCAATCAGAGATGGCCTCGTAGAGCTGTTAGCTGCTTATTATCAATCGGAGATGGCCTCGTAGAGCTGTTAGCTGCTTATTACATGTTATTGGCTGTGTGTTGTTAGCATACGGTCATCACACTGTTGTTGTATAGGCAGCAAAACGTATTGAATATGTATTTCTAGAAGTGTTGTTTTATCTTACAGCTGAGACGTCTGGACGAGATGTTTGCCGCGCGCCCGTTCCCCGGACGAGAGTTGATCAACAGACTGAGCGCGGAACTAGGCTTGTCTTACTTCAGTATAAAGGTATTATTACAAGCAAGCAACACAAGCATGGAAATTAAGCACCACCTAGTTTGATGAATACCAAACACTGAAATTAATGTTCCCTGTATACAGAGGATATTGAACACGTTTGACAGCAAGTAAGGCTGTCATTATATTAATATTTAACGAATTCTACGGAAAAAGACAGAAGACGTAAATATGAATGAAAATGTATGGTAATTCACTATGCAGATAGAATCACACTGATGTGCTTCCCATAAGCGATTTATTCGTGCCATTTCGGTAAATACCACCCAGTAAATAGCCAGTAAATACCACCCAGTAAATAGCCAGTAAATCTAGAATATGTAAAAACTCTCAGGTTTAATTAATTTCCACTTGTATATAATGTAGCTCGTAATACTCATCTATCCAGTCATTGCAATCTTAACTGTCATTCTTTACTATTTGGTGATTCCTTAGTGTTCAAAACAATAGTTCAAAACTTCATTATAAATAGCAAATGTTCATCATTTAAACTATTTACTCCGCTTTAGTTTCATTCTTCGTGTTTTCCTTTACTGAGAGTTTTACGACGATTGTAGCGCAACGTCACAGATGCAACGATATTGCAACTTTAATCAAAACTTTCTTTTTCTGTTTCAGACGTGGTTCCAGAACAAGAGAAGTAAATCTCGACGTAATGGAACATTTGACTTAGATTGTTCAGCCGGAGCCACAGCTAATGAATCTGCGACTTCCCAGCAGAACACAGCTCCCGTTGATAGTCTTCCAAACGAGGACGCCTCACTCTCGAAGCCAAGTCAACAGAACCAGCTGACACCACAGAGTACGCCCACGCTGCCTCCGGTAAAAGCAACGATCTCTTCGTGCACCTCTGTCAAATCGGAAGTCTTGAAAGATTCAGACAAATTTTCTATCAATGCTATTTTGACTAAACCAGCTGACTTTAACTTTCGTGAAGCTGAGTCTAATTTCATTGTGGGAAACAAAGCTAATATTGGTAATGGAGTCAACAGGAAGCTTGATGTTCACGATCTAGAAGCAGACGTGAAGATTACACCTTATGAACCTGGTAACGGTGCCCTTAGCAACCAGTATTATGTAGAAAGAGCTGAGTTCACAGATAATGCACCTGTATGTTTTAGGAACTCGGATGTTGGTGAATACCAGGTGAAAAGCGGAATGCGAATTACTAGTCCTCCTGAAGATGCTAAAAACCTCACCCAGATGCGGTGCCGTGCTAGTAGTGGCAGTGGAAGTGAGGACCCGCTCAGTGCTATGTATGGCCGATATGCGTTATATGGCGGCGTCTACTTTCCTTTTATGTACAATTACCCGTGTTACGTCCAGACGAGCGATGACGTAGAGCACGAGGCGAACTCGTCCCTCGTGTGTGACCTTGACAGTCACCAGGTGAAGGAAGTGAAAAGAGAACAACTTCCGGAAGTTCACCCATCAAACCACCACGTGTTGTCCTGGAACTATATGTACTGAGTTTGTACCCTCTAGTATTTGAAGTCTTCAAAACAAGGGTTTCATAATACGTTCTAAGATATAGTATGTTTATTTTTAGTGATGAATTCGTGTGCTGTTTCAAAACCCCAGTTAAAATGTTAGACAAGCTTTTTCTCAGAAAAACCAATGTGTTTTATTTGTATGGGGCCGGGTGAATTAGTCCTTCCCATCAGGTAACGCCATTCTCTTAGTATGGTATTTACTACAAATTATTTATTTTCAAAATTGCACACAAACATAGTGGGGGTTTTGTTATTACCAAAACAATTTAACTTTTTTCTTACATCAAATGAAACTGAAATTATTTACAGAAAAACACAAAAAAACAATGTTCATGGAGGCTGGGAAAGACTGTAGAAGAAAAGGTGTTGAAGTTTGGATAGACAAAAAATATTTTACACATCTCCAGCCACACGTGTCGTCTTTTATACATAACATTGGTGAAACATAAAATCATGGTCTAATAAGTTTTACGGGTAGGTGTGTGTGTGTGGGGGGGGGGGGGGGGGGGTCACCTTTCCTCAAGTATTTGTCATCAAACGCGATTAGTCTTATTTTGCGTGTATTTTTTTTTTTTTTTTTTTTTTTTTTGCCATTTGTAAAAGGTGGCTGTTGATTGTCCAGTTGACAGTCTCAGAGCAAAGGTATTTGACGTCTGAAGGTATAGGTTGTAATAAGTCTCCAAAATGTTGGGATTCTCTACGGTTCCCTAGTACATCTAGAATTTGCGCGTATTTTGTGTATATTTTCCTCTGGATTTCCTGTCTTCTGCTTATATATATATATAATAAAAATTGACCTTTCGGGTTTAGTACTATTGTGTATACATGTATAAGAATAACTAAGAAGGAATGTGTATTATACGTTACTGTCAGGGAGATGTGATGAAGCCTTTGTGGATTTTAAATTATGCTTAAAATGTCGAAATGTTAACAATCGTCAAGTTGTAATAGTTGTAACAGTAGTCTAGTCTATTAATATGACAAGATTATATTTGTCAAATCTGTTTGTCAGATATGTGTTCTGTATTTAATGTAAATTATTTATTTATTATACATATTAATATCCCAATGTGTATTGTGCTTGTGTATTGTATACGACCTTACATTGCAATTTCTACTTGTATTAAAATCTATCATGTTTAGATTTTTGTTCGTCTTTTTGTCTCACCTTTTGATGTCTTTCTGTCTATTTGTCTGTATGTCTGTCTCTCTCTCTCTCTCTCTCTCTCTCTCTCTCTCTCTCTCTCTCTCTCTCTCTCTCTCTCTCTCTGTGTCTGTGTGTGTGTGTCTCTGTCTGTCTCTCTCTCTCTGTGTGTGTCTCTCTCTCTCTCTGTCTCTGTCTGTCTGTCTCTCTCTCTCTCTCTCTGTCTGTCTGTCTCTCTCTCTCTCTCTCTCTCTCTCTCTCTCTCTCTCTCTCTCTCTCTCTCTCTCTCTCTCTCTCTCTCTCTCTCCACTAGACGGTACATGTATATGTATAGCTTTATACTGAAGATATATATAGATATATTTTCAGTATAGAGCTATACTACTTACCACATTTGCATATACATGTGTATTGTTTTATAAGACGCCAGTGTCGGGTTACTTTAAAGGTCTAACTAATTGAACAAGTTTACTGGATCTATCGTGTTAAGCCACCTGGGATTCTATATATACATAGAAATGATAGTCGACACACCGATTGCTTTTAATCATCCAGGTAGTCTTGTGAGATCCTAAATAAACATTGTGTTTTTTCATTGCTGTAACACTGACCGTCGCCATGCAGTTGGGCAACATATCAATAAACCCCGTGTACATCAATAGTTAACACACCGATACCTCCCAGGGTGATTCGTTACGTCACACGGCCACTGTCTGATCAACGCGCTCACACGAGCTCAACAAAACACTGCCAGGTAAGTAAACCCATTAAACGACATACCCTCCTAACTGTGGGGAGGGGTAGAGAATGGGACTAAGCTAGTGAAAGACCTATTGTAGAATATTAGTCACGCACGGGTTTGGGCCCAAGGGTCCTGCCCCTCCACCCCATTTTTGATAAAGTAATTCTGTCTTTACTTTTGTTTACATTCGTCACCAAAGTACAGTGTTCATTTATGTTAGCCTCCCTTCCCTAGGTGAGGGTGGGGGTTGGGGGTCGACATTTCCTGGGTAACCTGTCTCGATCCGCCCCCTAAACTAGGCTCGCACAGCCTAGACCCACCACAGTTAAAACTCCTGCACTCGCGCCTGTCCGCAATTAACGAAGCTTGGATCAGTAAGGTAGGAAGAAAGGAAATGTTTCATTTGACGACGCACTCAACACATTTTATTTACGGTTATATGGCGTCAGACATATGGTTAAAGACCACACAGATATTGATAAAGGAAACCCGCTGTCGCCACTTCATGGGATCGTTTATATGCACCATCCCACAAACAGAATAGTACATACCACGGCCTTTGGTACACCACTGGTTGGAACGAGAAATAGCCCAATGGGTCCACCGAGGGGGATCTATCCTAGACCGACTGCGCATCCAGCGAACGCTTTACCACTGGGCTACGCCCCGGCCCTTCTTGGATGAGCGTCTGCGTTTTGACCTTAGTTTGATGTCACTGTGACGTGTTTTCAACTAACGGAACGTTTTTTACAACTAAAATTACATATTAAATAGATTTTTCCTGTTTAAAATGTCAGTATATGAAATGTATTTGTTGTTATTCCGCGTGTAGTAGGTAAAGCTGTATTTCACCTCCAAATAACTGCATAGGCTACGTACGGAGAAGTTCATATTAGGGAGGAAAATTGAAATTGACCTACTACAAACATTAGGACGACCAGAAACACATTCTAAAAACACAAACTGTTATTCTAAACCTCAAATTATATTTTGTGTCTTTAGTTGTTAACCCTTTAATGCCCGTGACAAAACTAGCATGAATTCAGATAAAATATTGGTTTGTGAATAAACATAGCATCATTTAAAAACACGTTTGAGTATATTTGAAATAAATATTAATTTTTTATTTGTTTTTAAATGTACTCATATGAGTACATCGGGCTGTACTCGTATGAGTACAAAAGTAATTATTACATCAGATTTTAAAAATATTTGTTGTAATCAGAGAAAAAACATATCAAATTCATTTAACACACCATTAGAACAATGTAGCAGATCTATAAGTGCAGAGAAAAGACTACAAGATAAACATGTTGCCGTAGGTGCCTATTGTACTCAAACGAGTACACATTTAAATGTTTGACTCTGTTCAAATATAAGTTTAATCATTCAAGTAAATTGTACTCTTTTTGAGGATATTAGACATGTATGGAAATTCTCTGTACTTATTCATTAGAAATATTTCATTTTTGCAAATAGTGTTTGTGCTTATAAAGTATGCATTCATTTGAGTACACTGGGCTTTCAAGGGTTAAAAATTATTTATTTGGAATAAGTTACAATGATTGCTTTAAAGGTTATTAATAGCAGGTAGTTTTGTGTAAAATGAGGAAATGTAGGTATCAAAAAATATAGTTTTAACATTACATTTTATTGTTACATTTTCGAAAGCCAAGTTAAGTAGCTAGTGTGAATAAGTTAGGCTATTCGCTTATTTTGGGGTTGAAATGTATTGATATTGAGTTTGCGAGTTAATGTTTAATTATTGTGAGTATAAAATAATAATAAAATAAAATCTAAAATAAATCTGGTAATCGAAGTGCCCGAACTCTTCTACATAGTAATGGGGGGTGGGATCGATATATGTACTAACAGGAATATATTTACTAAATATAATCGAGGGGGAAACATTAGAAGGGTAAATGTATATAGGCTAATACGAAATAGAAAATTGTTTAGGGGGATTTAATGTAGTTCACAATTTTGTAAATACTGTTTAATAAAATACAATACTTTTATTCTGTTGCTGTAAAGTGGTACAAATGTTAAAAACAATAATATATTCATTCTATCTCAGGGCGGACGTAGCCCAGTGGTAAAGCACTTGCCTGGTACGTAGTTGTCTAGGATCGATCCCCGCCGGTTGGCCCATTGGGCTATTTCTTGTTCCTGCGGCAACTGATTTGCTCTATCATCATCTGTGTGGTCCTTAACCATATGTCTGACGCCATTTAACCATACTTAAAATATGTTGAGTGAATCGTTAAACAAACATTTTGAGAGTACTGCTAAAGCAAACACGTCCCCTATTTGACCCAAACAAATTTCGTATCTCCTAAATTGAAGGGCCAAACATCTGTGAAAAGTGGGTAAATCGCCATGAAAGTTAAACTTGATCAGTAGCAGTACATGGTATAGAGAATAATACGTGATTGGCCGTTAGATACCATTTATCTCACGAGTATAGCGAACATGAATGTATTATTCTATTTTTCACATATTCTCAAAAACCAGGTTTTAATCAAATGTTAACATGTGTTTTGACTAAAAGTTATTTATAGCCATTGCACTTGTAGCTAACTTAAGCGTCACAGACACATTATTGCCAGGTTAACTATACGTCACAGTGCAATATATTTCCACCGTGTTGTTTTTCATTGGATGCATGACACTGGTGACCTGATCATCACCTAGGAGCAGCCAGTCGTATGTGTTGAAATTGTTAACACGCGTATGTGTATAAACAACTCATGTGTTATCGAACATAACGCATGATGTTCTCACCATGGGATGTGTAAGAAAAAGCCTGTTGAACGAGCGTCATGACAACCCTCATGACGTCATAATGCATGACGTACACACGTGGGTTTGGATACAGGTAAGTACAGTGTCAGCAAATGCCCTCCTCTACCTCCCCCTCCCCAGTGCTGGAGCAAAACAAAATTCGGGCAAAAGGTGCTAACCATAGATCGTTTTACTACGTATTCCCACCATTCTAGTCAAAATTAGTTGTAATCCATGTAAAAATGCATTGTGATTCGTTTGCAACCCTATATATGAATTTATCGATGTATAATAGTTACAAATTGTATAAAATCGCGTAGCGTAGCGATTTCATACTAAATTTGTCACTTGTAAATTCGCAAAAAAATGACGAACAATTCTTATAATTATAAACAGCACAACTTATTTAGTTAAAACTACACAATTCAATTTTGTAAAGAAATATTTTAAGTTGCGTGAAAGCATACGAGTTGGAAGTAATTTCAAATTGCTTGCATTTCACGTTTGTATAATCTAATGGAGAATGTTCGAGGGTGTGTGGATTCGTGAAAAAATTACATCATTATGTATTTGTTGATGCAGATGTTTGTTCATGTAATTAATATATATTAATGTTATTGTTACTGCAGATAAATGTATATTATATATTGTTGTTTTTTCTCTGCCCATATGCGGGTGTTATGTAAATAAATTATTCTTATTCTTATACTTAAATTGGTTTTTAACGTTCTTCCCATGATCTGCTTTACATAATGACGTCGCATTTAACGTAATGACGTAATTTTCTGAGGTGTTTACTTTAAAATCCTTCACTACGCTACACAATTTTATGCAGTTTGTGACAGTTGTACATCGATAAATGCATTAACAAAATGACAAACAGTTTTTATATAATTACAAAGACAGACGTTTGTGCAGAGGGTGGGTTACGGGAGTCAAACCCTCCCCTTAATGTTATCTTTTTTCATTACCTTTCCGTGTCTTAACCCCCATGTCTTAACCCCTCGTAAATTTCTCTAGCCACAATTTAGCCAGTCTCTCCCCCCCCCCCCCCCCCCCCTCTAAAATGTATGCACAAGCGCCAGGACACACCATATTTAGTTAAAATACACATAAATCAGCTTCTAGCGTCCTTTCCATGACCTCTTTTACGTAATGACCACAGGTATCCCCAAACAACAACGTCAGATATCTTATAGTAACGTTATATAATATATGTAACTATAGCATTTGTATTACGGGTTTCTGTTTGGGGGTACCTGTGGTAATGACGTCCTAGCTGTCCTAATAACGTCATTTTCTAAGGTTCATCGAAGGGTAACATTAAGTTTTTCGTATTTATATAAACGCGGAAATTTTGTAATTATAGCCGTTTGGTAGCAATGCCAATATGAATAAATGTTGTTATCCCGACTCGGGTATTTTCGTTTAATTCGGGCAAAAGCCAGCCTGCCCTACACAATGGGAACCCGTACGCCTATGCATCTCCCCGACTGCTTCACACAGATAGTTAAGCCATCGGATTTAAGCGTTACAGTGGCGGTCTACACAGGCACGGCGCAAACAAGTAGACATTGGGGAGGGAGGAGGGAGGTTGACATATCGACGTGCAAAACAAAGTTTCTAGTGGGTTCGGGTGTATACTCCCCCGTACATTTTTGATAACTAGATGTTCCAAAATGCAATTTCCTGCATTCTACAGGTAAAATCCATCTCTTCCTTAAAGGCACATTCCCGAGGTTGCTGCAATTTTTAAGATGTTATCGACTAACAGAGACTTTTTAACGATTGTAATTACATATCAAATATATTTTTCTGCATAAAATATTAGTGGCTGTATATTAAATGTGTTTCTGATCATTCTAATATTTGTACTAGGTTAAATTTCATTTTATTTCCTAAAAATTTTTTTTTCGTAGGGCCTATGTACAAAATTATTTGAAAACAAAATCCAGTTTGGGTTTCTTACAAATATTAAGACGACCAGAAACACATTGAATATACATACACACACTGGTCTTCTAAACAAGAAAATACATTTAACATGTATGTTTAATCGTTGAAATATTTTATTAGTCGGAAACATTTTACAATGCAGCAAACTCAGATATGTCCCTTTAAGAATAATATTTTTTATTCAGAATTATTGAGAGGTAGAGCCCCCCCCCCCCCCCCCCCTTCCAGCTCACCCCTGCTCTGTCCTGTCTGCTACATAAAACGTTACACAAAACGCCAGGGAACTGATTAGAAGTAGAATAGCAAATTAAAAACAAAACTATTTATAAAGTTAATACACTTTTATTTTCATTATCTGTTAAAAATTCAAGTTATAATATATATATATATATATATAAATATATTTAATCTCAATAAAGAATAAGACAATATTCTTGAAAAATAGTTGACTATAAATAAAACAATGCATGTGTAACGGAATGCATTTCAAGTGCAGATCTACATACTCCAGTTTGGGAATGATCCTTTTATGTACATACATTAAAGTCAAAGACCCTAGTTTAATATCACATTAAAGTCACTGACCCTAGTTTAATGTCACATTAATGTCACAGACCCTAGTTTAATGTCACATTAAAGTCACAGACCCTAGTTTAACGTCACATTAAAGTCACAGACCCTAGTTTAATGTCACATTAAAGTCACAGACCCTAGTTTAATGTCACATTAAAGTCACAGACCCTAGTTTAATGTCACATTAAAGTCACAGACCCTAGTTTAAAGTCACATTAAAGTCAAAGACCCTAGTTTAAACTCAAAGTCCCTAGTTTTAATGTCACATTAAACTCAAAGACCCTAGTTTAAAGTCACATTAAAGTCAAAAACCCTAGTTTAAAGTCACATTAAAGTCAAAGACCCTAGTTTAAAGTCACATTAAAGTCAAAGACCCTAGTTTAACATCACATTAAAATCAAAGATCCTAGTTTAAAGTCACATTAAAGTCAAAGACCTTAGTTTAACCGTTATTTCTCAGGGGTACATGCCTTTTTTTAAATATGAAAAAATGCATTTCATGGTATTAAAACGACGTGGATGACCAGAAAGACTTGGGATGTGTGTTAGTGAGTAATCTAAACAATGAAATCTAAGTAATGTCTCATTTCAATCATCAAAAATAGCTTCAAAAGTAAAAACTAGGGTCTGTCACTTCAAATTTAAAAAACAAAAAGGAAAACAGATAAAATATGTTCCTTAAAACTGGAATGCAAAACATGATCAGTAACAAAGAAACAACAGTGTGCATACAGTTCTGCCGAGTTGAAAAAATACCCAGCTATAAAACAATACAATACTGGGATATACATAAACAGCAATATATCATGCTTAGAAAAAAGTCATTATGTTACATAATTTAGGGTGTAGCTAGCATAAAAGAGATATAAAAGATAGATTTTCTTGAAATTTTGCTTGCCACTGTCTAAATCCCCACTACATAATGTATGTTTTTAAAAATATTTTTATATACCCCCCTTCCCCCCACAAAGTACATAATTTTCTGCACATCTTTTTTATTCTTTTTTTTTCTTGGGGGGAGGGGGTATACTGGTTTATTTTTTCATGTGCAAGCAGGTTAATATTTAAATTATTAATAATAATAGTATGTTACACCACTGGAATTATTAAAACTGAAACAGGTAACCCAATTCATGTGGCTTCTAAATCACAATTAACTGTTGAACACTGGGTTAGATGGGCAGTGTCCGTGAGTGTGTTTGAGAGAGAGAGAGAGAGAGAGAGAGAGAGAGAGAGAGAGAGAGAGAGAGAGAGAGAGAGAGAGAGAGAGAGAGAGAGTAAGAGTGGAGAACAATGAAGGGAAGGTTTATTTAATACTGATCAGATCAACTGAAATATTTAATAAAGTAAATCTGATTTTGGGTACTTTCCTAAAGTAATTTAATTATGTTTATCTCGCCTTCATGTAAAATACTCAAATTTCATTGGTTATTTAGCCTTGGACAAAACCCTTATACCCTTCGTGGCCGGAGTCAAATCTCTTATACCCCACCTGTAACATTGGACTGTTGTTATTGTATTAATGCGCCATGCTAAAATTTGTCTGTTACCAACATAAACAAAACATGGCTGTCAAACAATTTGCCAACCATTCAGTAAATAAAATTGAAGAAAAGCAAGCATTTTAATGTGGCGAAGCATTGCAATAATACAGCTAATTTTGAATTTGAATGATGTCAGTATTCCAATGACATCACTTTACATCTCCTTACAATAACACTAAACTGGGTACATCATGTTGCTAATGATTTTTTTTTTTTTTTGACAATTATTAATGCACCTGGATGTGTTTGAAGAAAATCTTGTAATTAAACATGTTGGCAAGATAAATATGTTGTAGAAGCATCACGAGGGGTTTATGGATTTTTATACCCTCTGTATGCTCTTGTAGCCCGAGCTGAAGGGTATAAAAATCAACAAACCCCTCGTGATGATTCGACAACTTATAATATATATTGCCAATGTAAAAATGAGACTGTAACAAAACTGTTGTAGAGCCAAACATCAAAAGAGATCTCAACAAGGTGAACGGTGTGTCTTGTAATGACACCTGTGTGTAAATCTTGAGGCTGGAAGCCAAGGCAAGGTGAACGGTGTGTCTTGTAATGACACCTGTGTGTAAATCTTGAGGCTGGAAGCCAAGGCAAGGTGAACGGTGTGTCTTGTAATGACACCTGTGTGTAAATCTTGAGGCTGGAAGCCAAGACAAGGTGAACGGTGTGTCTTGTAATGACACCTGTGTGTAAATCTTGAGGCTGGAAGCCAAGGCAAGGTGAACGGTGTGTCTTGTAATGACACCTGTGTGTAAATCTAGAGGCTGGAAGCCAAGGCAAGGTGAACGGTGTGTCTTGTAATGACACCTGTGTGTAAATCTCGAGGCTGGAAGCCAAGACAAGGTGAACGGTGTGTCTTGTAATGACACCTGTGTGTAAATCTCGAGGCTGGAAGCCAAGACAAGGTGAACGGTGTGTCTTGTAATGACACCTGTGTGTAAATCTCGAGGCTGGAAGCCAAGGCAAGGTGAACGGTGTGTCTTGTAATGACACCTGTGTGTAAATCTCGAGGCTGGAAGCCAAGGCAAGGTGAACGGTGTGTCTTGTAATGACACCTGTGTGTAAATCTCGAGGCTGGAAGCCAAGGCAAGGTGAACGGTGTGTCTTGTAATGACACCTGTGTGTAAATCTCGAGGCTGGAAGCCAAGGCAAGGTGAACGGTGTGTCTTGTAATGACACCTGTGTGTAAATCTCGAGGCTGGAAGCCAAGGCAAGGTGATTACACTTGAATCATTGTTTACCTGGTATCTGTCTACTTGCTAGATTTCATGACAACTGAATAACAATCATTACTGAATCACTGGTTTACTGTTTACTTGCTGTGCTATTTAATAACTGAATAACAATCATTACTGAATCACTGGTTTACTGTTTACTTGCTGTGTTATGTAATAACTGAATAACAATAATTACTGAATCACTGGTTTACTGTTTACTTGCTGTGTTAGGTGATAACTGAATAATAATAATTACTGAATCATTGATTTACCATTTACTTGCTGTGTTAGGTGATAACTGAATAACAATCATTACTGAATCACTGATTTACCGTTTACAGAGCTGCTGATAACCAATAATTATATATGTTGTTGGCAAGCTTTTGAAGACATACAGTCAGCACCAGAAATCTCAAGTCATATTAATGTTCTGCCAACTTTGTCGAAACAACAGGTAATACAAAATATATATCCTTTTCACTCTCCATACATCCTTAAAAACATAATATTCATCAGTGAAATAAAACATTATAATTGTAATTAAAACAATAAACTTTATCAAAATACAGGTAGTATGAACATGTACAATACAATATATACTGATGGAAAGAAATAAGGGAACACATGGTATATGAGACCAAATGTAATTCACTACTGGAGTAGTAATGTGTGTATAAAATACACAGATATATTGTGGCACTGCATGTCAGTACCGTGGGGTTGACGTCCAGTAAGACGGTTAATTTCCCAATACTTGTGGACGAGGATTTTGGTTGTAGTCAACATTTGATGTTACTACTTGCGTGTTCCTTGATCTCTTTTCATCAGTATATCTTAAGGGGAGCTATCACACTCACTCCCTTCTCATCAGTATATCTTAAGGGGAACTATCACACTCAATCCCTTCTCATCACTTCCCTGAGACTAGTTTTTATTAGCCCCCTTTAGCATGTGAACTCATGTGGTATCAATATGGTAATATCTGTATCATTTTTGTCCAAATTTGATGTTTTGTTCCAGCACTAAGGGGCAGTCAGTTGTCCCCCCAAACCTGCTCCCCTGTCTCCTACGCTTATGTATATGGCTCCTCATAATCTAAGTTAGGGGAGCAATTAACCACTGCCCTCCGTTTTGTTCATGGTGAGGTCTGAACGGCTGAATAACAACACTACCATCAGGCGGTCTCATCAGTTTACAAAGGTGTGCAGCAAACAAGTTATGTTAATACAATGACCGAGACTAGCTCTTTAATCAATCAGTAACAATACCGTGATACCGATACCAGGGTGGGTAGCACACAGTATATGAAGAGAGTTCTAACACGGCCAGTGTTGTAGTTTAATCAGTAACAATACCGTGATACTGATACCAGGGTGGGTAGCACACGGTATATGAAGAGAGTTCTAACACGGCCAGTGTTGTAGCTTAATCAGTAACAATACCGTGATACCGATACCAGGGTGGGTAGGGTAGCACACGGTATATGAAGAGAGTTCTAACACGGCCAGTGTTGTAGTTTAATCAGTTTAATCAGTAACAATACCGTGATACCGATACCAGGGTGGGTAGCACACGGTATATGAAGAGAGTTCTAACACGGCCAGTGATGTAGTTTAATCAGTAACAATACCGTGATACCGATACCAGGGTGGGTAGCACACGGTATATGAGAGAGTTCTAGAGAGTTCTAACACGGCCAGTGATGTAGTTTAATCAGTAACAATACCGTGATACCGATACCAGGGTGGGTAGCACACGGTATATGAAGAGAGTTCTAACACGGCCAGTGTTGTAGCTTAATCAGTAACAATACTGTGATACCGATACCAGGGTGGGTAGCACACGGTATATGAAGAGAGTTCTAACACGGCCAGTGTTGTAATTTAAACAGTAACTTAAGATTTGCCTGTTTTAAACAAACCTACTGTTACATTAGTGACAGAACTTAAGATTTGCCTGTTTTAAACAAACCTACTGTTACATTAGTGACAGAACTTAAGATTTGCCTGTTTTAAACAAACCTACTATTACATTAGTGACTTAAGATTTGCCCCACAAAATATATAATTACAGGTGGGGTGTCAGTTTTGTGACAGAAGTTGAGATTTTTCTTACAAAACACATAATTACGGTTGGCGTGTCACAGTTTTGTTTCATAAGTTTAGTATAGTTGATGGAGGATGCCAATAATTGGAGTGGCCAGTTACATTAATTTACAAGTCAACTGATGGGGGTGGGGGGGGGGGGGGGGGGAGGCCTCAATGCATAATACTTAGAGTTGCAACTAAACAACACCTCCCACCTCTCGGCCCACACACTTCCAATGCCTATGCTTAGTGGATCATTATACCTGATAAACATCACAGAATTCTTGACTTTTGGTTTATTTGCACTGCCTGTCAAACAGATAGGACTTGTTGAAGTATGAATATTTTGAGGCGATAAATCAAGTGATATAACATTTGGAGAAGAGGAAAGAAGACAAATGCGATAAGACAGATCATGCCCACAGTGTGAGCGGGCTGGTTCCAGTCGAGGACGTTGGGGTACATGACGTGGGCGTGGTCCGGGACCCAGTAGAACACGCTGAACAGCACATACACCAGCGCGTACAACGCACAGTACACGATGTGCAGCAGTCTGTGTGGCACAGCACTTACCAGGCTCTCCACGACAACTATCACAGTGTTCAGGGCATGCAGCTGGAGATTCTCCAACGAGATCCCAGAAACACCTTTCATTTGAGGCAGCAGGAAGACAAAAAATACCATCGTCACAATAACAGCAGCAACAAACACAATATTCTGCAGAATCCACACCAGCTTCAGATACCATGGCAACATGTTGCTGAGAGGTTGTATTTCCATTTCATAGTCATCGTCCATGATCTGTTCGTAACCCAATTGTCTGTATCCATCCGATGAGGAAAGTTCATGGAATAGGTTGGCGTGATATTCTTGAGATGGTGCTTGGAATAGTGTGGAGGGATGAAACAAATAATACATGAGAACAATGACTGCGTAAATGGTGAGAAACAGGGCCAGTACAGTGTAGGTCCACACAGTCAGATAGCACGACCAGGGCTGAGGGCCGTGTTCAGACGTGGTTGATTTCGACGTGTGTAGACGACCAAAATATATCAGCCAGAAGTCCACATATATTGCCAAACACAGTCGATACAAGAGAAAGATAAATGGGGGAAGTCGCCACTAAAACAAACAAAAATAATAAATTACTTAAAAATAAGTGGAAGAAAAACACTTAGAGATGCAGTGTCTAGTTACCATATCATAACATTGCAAAATACAAATATAACTACTTTTAATAAACCCATGTCTCCGCTACCAATGGTTATCCTGGAAAATGTACATTCAAATCTCTGCACCTGTCACCATGGTACATGTATTAAGATGAAGCAGATGTGTATTGTGGCAATAGCTGTGTGGATTCATAAATGTAGGGGTCATCTCAAAAACAAAATTATAAATATTGTGCTATATGTATTGCACTCTTTACACAATTTACTAAAATTAGGTTAATGAAATTTATTGGTTTATTTTGATAAATGCACCATGACCAACTTGACATAAGTTGACAAGATAAAACAACAAAACCTACATGAAAATTGTAGAATCTTCCCGTATGAACTCCTGAGAAGAGGAATTTTTTCACGCGGAATTCTTCTCGAAGTGTTGGGCATGTTGAACTCATTGCTGTTTTTCTTCCAGCTCACTGAAAGAACAAAAAAAAACGTTTACAGTTTGTTTTGTTTAACAACACCACTAGAGCACACTGACCAAATGGATGTCAAACTTTTGGTAATTTTTACTTATAGTCTTAAACAGGAGACCTGCTACAATTTTCCATTAATAGTAAGGGATCTTTTATATGCATCAGCTCTGTTCTCACAGACAGGATAGCACATACCATGGTCAATATTCCAGTTGTGGTGCACTGGCTGGAATGAGAAATAGTCCACTGATGGACATCGATTCTAGACGGACCACAAATCAGGAAAATGCTTTACGACTGGACTACATCCCACCCCTCACTGTATAAACATACAATACTGTTCAATATTTTCCAACAACATTTCTAGAGGACACCTCTGCACGTGCTGTAACCTCACCGTGGTGCAGGGGTGTAACATTCTCTTTGAGAATGGCCAATACAGCACAAAATTGAAGTTTGGAGTATAAGTCAGTATCTATCTGTGATATTTGTATTTTTGCACAGTTTTTTACACTGTTTTTATTTAAATCTTGAATTTATATATTGATCATCACTTTATTTGTTTACATTTACCATAGTTTGACACCCAATAGCCGATGTATTTTTCGTGCTGGGGTGTCGTTAAACATTCATTCATTCATTCATTCTAGAGGACATGACCCTGGAAGGTATTTCTTAAAGGGGAATAAGTTATTATAGGACATTTGCAAAAAAACAAAAAATCAAATTCTATAGAAATGGGAGGTGGGCTAATTCCAAGATCGAAATCAAGTATAAAAAAAGATATTGTTAAGTGAACAATTAAAAGTTATTATAATTATTAATAAATGTAGCACATTTTCAAAATATACTTTACATATTTTTACTGGTAATAAAGAACAAATCATGTCTGTAAACACCTTTACTGAAATTTCCTCTATGCAATTGGTAAACAGTATAAGCATTTAAAAAACCCCAAAACAACAACAAACAAACAAACAACAAATTAAAAAAAAACCCACTAAAAGAATAAAAAAAATTAAAGGTAAATACACCTGAAAAAGCAACCAAAACAAAGACAGTCCAGTTAAGAAAAGTCACATTGTTAATAAAAACCAACGTGAACTTATATACACCTGTAACTATCACAATCAAGCCAGGCAAAATAATCAATAGGCTTACTCATGCTCGTACATTGGTGTATAGACTGAAGCAGTAATGAGGTGGCTCATGGCACAGGTACAGTGAATGGGATCATGGCACAGGTACGGTGAATGGGATCATGGCACAGGTACGGTGAATGGGATCATGGCACAGGTATGGTGAATGGGATCATGACCCAAAGAGATATAGCAGCATATTTCAATCTGCACCGAGCTTCATTTCAAGAACTGTTACGAGGTCAACCACTGGTTTACCAAGAGGTCAGTACAAGTGGTTCAAGGATGACAACTCCTCAGACAAGTGGTTCAAGGGTGATAACTCCTCATAAAGATCACTAGTGAGTGAAAACACGAGGTACAACCACACTGGTTTACCAAGAGGTCAGTACAAGTGGTTCAAGGGTGATAACTCCTCATAAAGATCACTAGTGAGTGAAAACACAAGGTACAACCACACTGGTTTACCAAGAGGTCAGGTACAAGTGGTTCAAGGGTGATAACTCCTCATAAAGATCACTAGTGAGTGAAAACACGAGGTACAACCACACTGGTTTACCAAGAGGTCAGTACAAGTGGTTCAAGGGTGATAACTCCTCATAAAGATCACTAGTGAGTGAAAACATGAGGTACACACTGGTTTACCAAGAGGTCAGGTACAAGTGGTTCAAGGGTGATAACTCCTCATAAAGATCACTAGTGAGTGAAAACATGAGGTACACACTGGTTTATCAAGAGGTCAGGTACAAGTGGTTCAAGGGTGATAACTCCTCATAAAGATCACTAGTGAGTGAAAACATGAGGTACACACTGGTTTACCAAGAGGTCAGTACAAGTGGTTCAAGGGTGATAACTCCTCATAAAGATCACTAGTGAGTGAAAACATGAGGTACACACTGGTTTACCAAGAGGTCAGTACAAGTGGTTCAAGGGTGACAACTCCTCATAAAGATCACTAGTGAGTGAAAACAGCCAATGAAACAGGTTCTCCTCAGCAAGGAGCATGCAGAATGAATTCCAAACAATTAAAATAGCCAGCAATGGACAAAAAGGTTGAATACCAAAAAACTATTCTTGTTGACAAATTTCTTAATGGCATTGCTCCTCCATATCTACAAAATATTTTCAGTAAAATACAATCTAACTATGACTTGCGCTCCACAAATGAGGGAAATTTTTAGCACCAAAACCAAAAATGGAACACTTCAAGAAAAGTCTTCAGTATTCTGGTGTTGCTATAAGAAACAGCTTGCCCATTGATGTCAAAAGGTCTAGGATTATTAATATATTTAAAAAGAATTGTTTTAAATACCTACTATATTGATAAGATGTAATCATCAATGTCTATATTGTTAAATACTATGAAACTGAGTTGTATAAACACATCTGCCTTGTACATTTGTAACCGGCCTCGGTGGCGTCGTGGCAGGCCATCGGTCTACAGGCTGGTAGGTACTGGGTTCGGATCACAGTCAAGGCATGGGATTTTTAATCCAGATACCGACTCCAAACCCTGAGTGAGTGCTCCGCAAGGCTCAATGGGTAGGTGTAAACCACTTGCACAGACCAGTGATCCATAACTGGTTCAACAAAGGCCATGGTTTGTGCTATCCTGCCTGTGGGAAGCGCAAATAAAAGATCCCTTGCTGCCAATCGGAAGAGTAGCCCATGTAGTGGCGACAGCGGGTTTCCTCTCAAAATCTGTGTGGTCCTTAACCATATGTCTGACGCCATATAACCGTAAATAAAATGTGTTGAGTGCGTCGTTAAATAAAACACTTCTTTCTTTTTTCTGTACATTTGTATATATTGTATAGTTTATATTACCTATTATATTATACAATGAAACTGAGTTGTATAAACACATCTGCCTTGTACATTTGTATATATTGTATAGTTTATATTACCTATTATATTATACAATGAAACTGAGTTGTATAAACACATCTGCCTTGTACATTTGTATATATTGTATAGTTTATATTACCTATTATATTATACAATGAAACTGAGTTGTATAAACACATCTGCCTTGTACATTTGTATATATTGTATAGTTTATATTACCTATTATATTATACAATCAAACTGAGTTGTATAAACACATCTGCCTTGTACATTTGTATATATTGTATAGTTTATATTACCTATTATATTATACAATGAAACTGAGTTGTATAAACACATCTGCCTTGTACATTTCTATATATTGTATAATTTATATTACCTATTATATTATACAATGAAACTGAGTTGTATAAACACATCTGCCTTGTACATTTGTATATATTGTATAGTTTATATTACCTATTATATTATACAATCAAACCCCTCTAAACTGGACACCCTCGGTACCAAGTAAAATGTCCGTTTTAAGAGCACCATGCTAAAACAAGCTAGGGAAAACACTAGAGGTATCTAGTGAAGAGAGGTTAAGTTATATATGGTACCAATTTTTAAAACAGAACTGTGAAAATGTCCAGTTTTCATGGAATTCCAGTTTACAGAGGGTCTGGTTTTGAGAGGTTTCACTGTATATTGTTATAATGTAATTCAATTTGATTTGTAGACGAGAATAGTTTTGTACTCATTGAGTTACTTTCTTTAAATAAATTATTATTATTATCATTATTATTATTATGGTTGCTAGTCACTTCGTACCATGGCATTTCGTACCAGTCATTTCGTACCAGTCATTTCGTACCTAATTTGGTAGTTTAGTACCCTGGTCATTTCCGTACCATTGCAAAAAGTCATTTCGTACCTTGGTCATTTCGTACCCTGGTCATTTCGTACCATTGCAAAAAGTCATTTCGTACCCTAGTCATTTCGTACCTTGGTTATTTCGTACCATAACTGAAAGTCATATCATACCATGGCATAACAATTTATAACAATCACCCCGGTAATGTCTTTTACAAAATGACATTAAATTACAAATGTTGTTAATTTAAGGGATATTTTATCAGCAAAAGACTAAAAGTTATTGCCACTTTGTATAAACATTAGCAATTGGATATGTAGCTGACAACTGAAAAAAAAGAAAAGCAACTAGAATATTACAAATAATGTTGTTTTTTCGATAGTTACATTGGCTGTCTAAAATAAAATCATAAAATGTTTGTAACTACAATATATATATTTATCCTTTATCCTAATAAACTTGTGACAAATCCTCTATCATATAATATTTATTTTGATGTGTGTGTTTCAGTACCCCAGTAATTTATGTTTCCGGATCGTCAATATCATATATTATATTATAAAATTGTAACTCGCATTAGTCGTAACCCAATAATTTTTGGTTATGCTATTGCAAGCTGTAACGAAGTCTGACTGCATACATGTATAACTTGGGGGTTTTTCCTTATGCAAAATTTTAACTTGTCCAAAGTTTGAAAAGAAGACCTAATAAATAAATAATATTTTGTTGGTCCATTATGTTGTTTTGTTGTTTTTGACTAATTATTTGGTGCCATTTCACACAAAATCGAAGTTGGCAGTTAGCAGTAAATACTATATATATGGCTCTTGTCAGGTAAAATGGAAATAACAGTTGACAGGCTGGTATTATGGGTATCAATAATGATATGCTGCACAATAATGTGTTCTGAATTTCAAACTGTCCAAATAAAGTTTAAAAAAAACCCCTAAAACTCCCCACTGCTTTTATGCTATAGTCGATTTGTTTTCTATAAACTGGTATGAAATGACTAGGGTACGAAATGACTGGGGTACGAAATGACTTTTCACAATGGTACGAAATGACTAGGGTACGAAATGACTAGGGTACGAAATGACTTTTTGCAATGGTACGAAATGACAAAGGTACGAAATGACTAGGGTACAAAATGACCAGGCAGCATGGTACGAAATGGATGACTTGGGTACGAAGTGACTATGATTCATTATTTTATATTATTATTGCCAATATACAACTTTCGAGTTCCGAACTGTGCTAGCATGATATCCCGAAAATGGGTTATACTTAAAGCGAAAACAGAACTGTGTTAAAACGGCCCCAAATCAAAACGAACCAAACTGGAGAAAAAGGAACCTAGCGTTGGCTGAAATTGCACCACAATCTATGGCTATATGGCTAAAACGGAACCAATTTATTTTTTAATGTATGGTTAAAATGGTACCAGAATCATTACAGGTTGTGAACGATGATATCTTCAATAAAACAACAGCTATATTAATCATTTATTACTTTGTTTTATTTTTATGTCTATGGGGAGATAGGTCTATATGGGGAGATAGAAGTATTAGCAGCTAGCTAGAATTTGGTGAAATGCAGATGTACATTTAAGATGTAGGAGATTAAAAACCCTTAACATAATACATCTAAAGGGAAACAACTAATGTAAATATGATATTTTGTGGTATAGTCAAAAATAATTTGCATGTACGATGGTAGGGCCTATTAGTTAACTATTTATCGATCAAATTTTGTTGGAGAATATGGGAATTTTACATTTAGAAAACACAGCCTTCTATAAACAACACCACTCGATAACCTAGTTTAAACTTGTAAAATTGAACTGCATTACACGGGCAAATTCAGGTGGTTTTTGGTCAAACATTTGGTCAAATATTACAGAATACACATTATCCCATCCACCTGTCAAGGACATTTAAATTCTATTTTCAAAAACAACAACAGGCTTTGCCCTCCCCCCCCCCCCCCCCCCCACAGACTTTAACAAACAGGGGGAAAAGAGATGGGGAGCAGAAGGGGGAATACAGTGAGTAGAAAACTGCACAACTTTTACATTGGCTTAGCCTTAGGTGATGTCTAGCATAAAATTTATAATTTTATGTGTTGATTTTAAAGTGGTTTTAATTATTTGTTCATTTTGTCTTGTTTACTAAATTTTGGATTTCCTAATAAGATTATTTTATAATTTAGATGTAAATTAAAATAGTTTGACATGAAACTGGTTCTTTGTTCAATGTTATTGTACAGGGAACAGTAGAGAATGAAACGATCTGTGTTTTCTATAGGATATCCATAAGAACAAGACAATTGGGGCAGGGAGGGGGATCTCTGAGCGTTACTTAAATTAATTTGTTTTTGAAGGGTATGGTCTACGGTCGTGGAGTGTTAGGGTAGGCGTCTACTTTTGTGTTTGACCAAAATATTTATTTGAATGGCCCCCTCACCGTTTCAGTCGTTTGAACAGTGATTTTATTATCTAATAATATAATAACCCCTAATTTCTATGTTATCGTCATTATACATTTATGCTACACTTACGCTAGCTGTAAAAAAAACCCCACTTGCTTAAAGAATCTGATTCAGATTCTGAACAATACAGCAACTTGACGTCCAATAACTTGAACAAGGAAGTAATTGACACCATAAAGGTCAAGGTCGTTGTAATGATGTTATCAGTCTTATTTATTTTAATATTTCATAAATTTGCTTAAATAAAAAATAAATATACTTGTAAAAAGTTGCTATACAATTAATTTTGCTTGATGATAATTTTTTATTTTAGAAAACAAAAGTTACTCATTCGAGATTATAAAAACAATATGGCGGGTGTTCCATGACGACGGGGTACGCAGACGAAAAGAGTTTGGTGAAAGCCGTTACGTGTGATAAATATGTTTCATCTACAATTACATGAACATAAGACTGACCATGATGTATGAAAAGTACGTAATTCGGTGTTTGGGGAAATGCCATGGGTAAAAAAAACCAATATGCCAGCTTGGCACTTTTTGTTCCCAAAATTAGTGAAAAAAGTAAACAAATTGCTTTAAAAAAATTGAAGCGTTTGGATACGAAAGGGGTGCCACATTTTATGATTGAAACTAAAAGTAAATTATATGCCCGTAAGACATTGGCGCCAATAAATCGTGTGAACGTGACATCACTAGAAAAGGAAACATGGGCTGATTCAAGAAAGATTGTACCAAATATTGGAGAAAAAAGCTTAAAAGGTGTTAAAATCGCAGAGACTGATATGAATAAAAATGCAAGTTCACCATCAAGTGTTAACGAGCTTGATGAAACAATATTTACATTTCGCCCAAAAGTGAGCACCGCCAGTGTGAGAATTGCAGAGAGTTTGGGAACTGATTTTATGTCTAGACAACAACAGCATTTGGAGAAACAAAGAAAACTTGTGAGTATCCTACAGTAAAAAATTGACCCACTAACAAAATGGGAACAGTACTCAAACAGAAAGATACCCAACTAAAATTGACCCAGTTTTGTCAAAACATATCAACTAAAATGTACCTATATATTGGTTAAAACATACCCAAAATGCAAACACATACACTATAAAACTTACCCAACAGGCATCAAAATAAATCACAAATTTGTTGCTTGTACTTTATCTTTAATGGTACAAATATAATGCACATCCATAATAAAATGAATAAAAGTGAACTTTCAAATGTGCTGTCATTTGTGGTAAGGTTTCGTATTTGTTTAATGGAGATTCCTTATTTAGAAGCCATTATCACATATTTCTGGCTAACAATACTTTTAAAAAAATCATAATTACATATGACAAACATTACAGTGAAGTACACCAACTTGGTCGTCATTTAGTAAATGTTGGGGTTTTTTTTTCTTTTTTTTAAAATTACAATCTCAGGTGGGATACCAGATTTTAAAATGTTAGTATCCAACTGGGATACTGTCCAAAATGTTTAATCTCGAACACTGACAATGCATTTATTTATTACCGACGAAACAAACACAAAGCAACACACACACACACATGCAAAAAAAAAAAAAAAAAAAAAAAACACCAGATTTTCCCTTTTAACATGCCTCATCTATAATCGCAATATTACGGCAATTTTCGGAATTTGGGGAAAAAAACTGAAAATTCTGATTGTGTTTGCAGTAAATATGGATCTACCAAGACCAAATGAAACTGTGATTCTTTTCGACTTTGTCAATCTGTCATGTCAATTTATTTTGATGAAATTTAATACATCTACAGTTTGTATGTTTAACAGGTTTCATTGGCAAAATAGTTTGACATTATTACTCGCCCAGGGGACTAGTGCCATTTAAATTCTACTCGCCCCCAGGGATTTCTACTCGCCCGGGGCAAGGGAGCGAGCGTTAGCTTCTATCCCTGTACTAGCATAGTAATGTCTGTATAACAACAAGCATCGAAATAAACATTGTGTCTGGTAACCCATTTACAGATTACCATAAAATATAGTATGAGAAACGAAATCCGGATGTAAATTTATCTAGTGGGTGCTGCTTAAACGCAGAATGACTATAATTGTTTGCAGTTGCACAAGTGCACGTGAACATCAGTGCAATTCCTTACAAGAAAATGAAACGCGAAAGTCCGGAATGATTTGCATGGTTTAAGTTTGGAAACAAAACTACCGGTGAACTTTTTGTCGAGAACGAAACACTGTTCTCGACTTTTCTTACATGTGGTAACCTCCCGGTAACCTGAACGACCGTTCTCGACTTATTTCGATGCCTGTAACAATACAAAGATGTCATATGGGATTGACTGTCTGTAATTGAATGTAAGATAAACCAATGAAAGTGTGGCATTCTTAGGTGTCCGTCTGATTTAAAGCTGCATTCTTTAATTACCATATCATAGCATCATTTACTAATACAATAATACTAATGTAATTGCACTATTAATAAATCCATTAAATTAATTTTGTTGAGTGGGAAGCAAATATTAGAAATTGAGGACCAGTTTCAAAAATTAATTTCAAAATTAAACTACTGATTAGATTATTAGTGTATCATTTAATAGCAATGCAGATGACATGAGACAAACATAATATTTATTCAACAGATTATGCTTTATATTGTCACTCCTGAAAATTTGGAATTTTGGATATATCTGGAATACTATAATTAATAATAATAATACTTTGGAAAAGCAACTCTAAATGCTTACAAGTGAAATCAATTATTAGAAAGCACATTGGGCATTATGCGTGACCTTTGCTGTCAATTTCCAACTTTCATCAAAGATATTTTATTGAACATAGTATTGAATGTTTTCACCATAGTTTTTTAAGTTTAAAAAATCAAATAAAATAGTGACAGACATATACAAGGTTGGATTCAATATCTATTATAAAAAGGTGGGTGTGATGTAGTTTAGTTGTAAAATGATTGTCTGTTGGGCAGTGCATCATAGCATGAATCTATGTTATAATTCAACAGCATTGATAAACAAGACTCTTTGGTTTGTACAAATACCACATTAATTTCTTTACTAAATATCAAGGGGCTGGACCCCTTAATTTGCACTCCTGCCAAAATCCACACCTGTATAACATGTATCGCCCTCGGTAAACAGGGATTTCAATGATCTTACTAATGGGATATCATAGAACTGGGTATGTACTGTCCTAAATGGAGGTATGTTTGTCCCATATCATTTTGTGTTATATTGTACAGTTTGGTAACAAGCAAAATACATTACTAACAAACTTCTTGCACACGAGCCGGTGAGCAACAATTAAGCTCTCTTAACCCTTCCTGTTCGCAACCAGGAGATTGTGTTGCTCAAAAGAAATGGATCCTGCTAACAAACAAATCTGGCCTGCTGGATGTAAGACAGCACAGGGTGAGGGGAGGGTTTGGGACAGTGTGTGGAAAATGAGGACATCTGAGATGTATATTAGAGCACTATATATGGAATTAAAATAGAACAGAATCACAAGCTAACTAACAGAGGAGATAATCATACATACATGTATACACGTCTTTCTTGAAAAATCACCTGTGATGTTTTGGTGCTGTTAGCTGGTAGATATCTATTTCACCTGCTAGGTCTAAAAATGGACTGCTTTTTTGCCAAAAATTCATCCAAATATATCAGTGTCGGGGAATGAACATGTGGCCTTTAGAGAATATTGTGTGACCTACATGGCAGTACTGTTTTAATATCTTACACAAGTGAACCAGTGTGGCCCTTTGGCAAATGAGGGGCAGCATCATTCATAAATGCAAGATGAATAGTATTAATGGGTAATGAATTGGGTATTAGAAATATTTAGTATGTAAACAGTGTACAGCTGTACAAAGACATTCAGACAACTATTGCCAGATGATAGAAACCAGTATGTAAACAGTGTACAGCTGTACAAAGACATTCAGACAACTATTCCTAAAAGATAGAAACTAGTATGTAAACAGTGGACAGCTGTACAAAGACATTCAGACAACTATTCCTAAAAGATGGAAAGCAGTATGTAAACAGTGTACAGCTGTACAAAGACATTCAGACAACTATTGCCAGATGATAGAAACCAGTATGTAAACAGTGTACAGCTGTACAAAGACATTCAGACAACTATTCCTAAAAGATGGAAAGCAGTATGTAAACAGTGTACAGCTGTACAAAGACATTCAGACAACTATTGCCAGATGATAGAAACCAGTATATAAACAGTGTACAGCTGTACAAAGACATTCAGACAACTATTCCTAAAAGATGGAAAGCAGTATGTAAACAGTGTACAGCTGTACAAAGACATTCAGACAACTATTGCCAGATGATAGAAACCAGTATGTAAACAGTGTACAGCTGTACAAAGACATTCAGACAACTATTCCTAAAAGATAGAAACCAGTATGTAAACAGTGGACAGCTGTACAAAGACATTCAGACAACTATTCCTAAAAGATAGAAACCAGTATGTAAACAGTGTACAGCTGTACAAAGACATTCGGACAACTATTCCTAAAAGATAGAAACCAGTATGTAAACAGTGGACAGCTGCCAGAGAGTTCTGCTATGCAGCAGCCACAATATGTGGTATACAAATATCTTCTTTTTTTAACAAATCTCATATTGTTTCCTACAGTTTGAAATTGAAAATTAAAAAGGGGAGCTTTCAAGATTGACAGGCCTCAGATTAAAGTTAAAGTTTCGTTTTGTTTAACAACACCACTAGAGCACATTGATTTATTGATCATTGGCTATTAGATGTCAAATATTTGGTAATTCTGACATATAGCACTGGCGTAAGAAGGTAAGAAGTAACCTATATCTTGCTTTATATTTGCTTTATAATAGTGTAAGTGTAAATATAAAAGTGTGCCCCCCCCCCCCCCCCTTGCCCCCTTGCTTCCTATGCCAGTGTATAGTCCTAGAGAAAGGAATCCTGCTACATTTTTCTATTAGTAGCAAGGGATCTTGTATATGCATGATCCCACAGACAGGATAGCACACACAACAGCATTTGATATACCAGTCGTGGTACACTGGCTTTAACAAGAAATAGCCCAATGGGCCCACCGACCAGGATCGATCCCAAACTGGCTGCACATCAAGTGAGCGCTTTACCACCAGGGTACGTCCCACTCCTGACCTGAGGTTATTAACCATTCAACTCATTTTGGTAAAAGAAATTGAGAAGCCACCCCATCGGTCAAGAACTGGCAACGAAAACTGGTTGCAAACTAGAACTGGTCAGAAACTATATATATTAAAACAGTGAAGTAGTGACAACTGATTGCTGCTAAACAAATCTGGTCATTAGCTGTCATAAAATGACATTTGTTCCACTTGAAACTGTTGTTTGTTCTAAAACATATATATCTTAATTTGCAGCTTCAAGAAGCCAGTTTTGGGTTAAGCTTGAGCACAAGTCCAGGGCAGCTTTCTCCAGTTCATCACACAAAGAAGTTAGGACGGAAAAGCCAACAAGAGGTACTTGATACGTTGATTGTCTTATCAGTCTTGGAAAGCCAACTAGAGGTACTTGATGTGTTGATTGTCCTTATTCACAGAGTGACGCATGCGGCAGCACAAGAGAAATTACTGACTCCCATGGTGCTGTTGTATGTCTCCTTGCAGCAGATTATGCTTTCTAGTGTTTTGTTAGTGGGGATAATCCAGACAAGTCACAACAGGGGGAAGCTCATTATTAGAGTATTTTTCACCTGTTGTATGTTAAAAGGGGCAGCAACACTTGCAAAATACATACATATGTAGGTAACAGGATTTCTGTTGATGGTGAAACCTAACTGGGGGGTGATTTAACCAGTTACCTGGTTGCCATTGGCAAACACCTTTTTGAATAGGTTCTTAGAAAAATATAATGTTAATTACCTATGACTTCTAACTGGTCTCTGACATGACTTATTCTGAGGTCAGTTGGTCTCAGAACCACCATATATTATTTTCAGTCCTGCTAAGACTTTTATTTTAAATGTTTATATATTGCAGGTTTAACTAACTTTCATCAGACCAGTAATTAAAACAAAAATAACCCACAGCTGCCTGCCAAAGTATTTTTGTACCTGAATGTTGTAGTGGTTAGTAATTTTTCCCACCCTAAACGAGTTTGACCAGCTCATTGGGGAGGTGTAGCCAGTAACCAGTAACCAATAACCCACTGTGCTACATGGCAGGCCTGTAGCCAGTGGTGGGGAGGTGTAACCAGTAACCAATAACCCACTATGCTGCATGGCAGGCCTGTAGCCAGTGGTGGGGAGGTGTAACCAGTAACCAATAACCAATAACCCACTGTGCTGCATGGCAGGCCTGTAGCCAATGGTGGGGAGGTGTAACCAGTAACCAATAACCCACTGTGCTGCATGGCAGGCCTGTAGCCAGTGGTGGGGAGGTGTAACCAGTAACCAATAACCCACTGTGCTGCATGGCAGGCCTGTAGCCAATGGTGGGGAGGTGTAATCAGTAACCAATAACCCACTATGCTGCATGGCAGGCCTGTAGCCAGTGGTGGGGAGGTGTAACCAGTAACCAATAACCCACTGTGTTGCATGGCAGGCCTGTAGCCAGTGGTGGGGAGGTGTAACCAGTAACCAATAACCCACTATGCTGCATGGCAGGCCTGTAGCCAGTGGTGGGGAGGTGTAACCAGTAACCAATAACCAATAACCCACTGTGCTGCATGGCAGGCCTGTAGCCAATGGTGGGGAGGTGTAACCAGTAACCAATAACCCACTATGCTGCATGGCAGGCCTGTAGCCAGTGGTGGGGAGGTGTAACCAATAACCAATAACCTACTGTGCTGCATGGCAGGCCTGTAGCCAATGGTGGGGAGGTGTAATCAGTAACCAATAACCCACTATGCTGCATGGCAGGCCTGTAGCCAGTGGTGGGGAGGTGTAACCAGTAACCAATAACCCACTGTGTTGCATGGCAGGCCTGTAGCCAGTGGTGGGGAGGTGTAACCAGTAACCCACTATGCTGCATGGCAGGCCTGTAGACAGTGGTAGGGAGGTGTAACCAGTAACCAATAACCAATAACCCACTGTGCTGCATGGCAGGCCTGTAGCCAGTGGTGGGGAGGTGTAACCAGTAACCAATAACCCACTGTGCTGCATGGCAGGCCTGTAGCCAGTGGTGGGGAGGTGTAACCAGTAACCAATAACCCACTGTGCTGCATGGCAGGCCTGTAGCCAGTGGTGGGGAGGTGTAACCAGTAACCAATAACCCACTGTGCTGCATGGCAGGCCTGTAACCAGTGGTGGGGAGGTGTAACCAGTAACCAATAACCCACTGTGCTGCATGGCAGGCCTGTAGCCAGTGGTGGGGAGGTGTAACCAGTAACCAATAACCAATAACCCACTGTGCTGCATGGCAGGCCTGTAGCCAGTGGTGGGGAGGTGTAACCAGTAACCAATAACCCACTATGCTGCATGGCAGGCCTGTAAAAAGTGGTGGGGAGGTGTAACCAGTAACCAATAACCCACTGTGCTGCATGGCAGGCCTGTAGCCAGTGGTGGGGAGGTGTAACCAGTAACCAATAACCAATAACCAATAACCCACTCTGCTGCATGGCAGGCCTGTAGCCAGTGGTGGGGAGGTGTAACCAGTAACCAATAACCCACTGTGCTGCATGGCAGGCCTGTAGCCAGTGGTGGGGAGGTGTAACCAGTAACCAATAACCAATAACCCACTGTGCTGCATGGCAGGCCTGTAGCCAGTGGTGGGGAGGTGTAACCAGTAACCAATAACCCACTGTGCTGCATGGCAGGCCTGTAGCCAGTGGTGGGGAGGTGTAACCAGTAACCAATAACCCACTGTGCTGCATGGCAGGCCTGTAGCCAGTGGTGGGGAGGTGTAACCAGTAACCAATAACCCACTGTGCTGCATGGCAGGCCTGTAGCCAGTGGTGGGGAGGTGTAACCAGTAACCAATAACCCACTGTGTTGCATGGCAGGCCTGTAGCCAGTGGTGGGGAGGTGTAACCAGTAACCAATAACCCACTATGCTGCATGGCAGGCCTGTAGCCAGTGGTGGGGAGGTGTAACCAGTAACCAATAACCAATAACCCACTGTGCTGCATGGCAGGCCTGTAGCCAGTGGTGGGGAGGTGTAACCAGTAACCAATAACCCACTGTGCTGCATGGCAGGCCTGTAGCCAGTGGTGGGGAGGTGTAACCAGTAACCAATAACCCACTGTGCTGCATGGCAGGCCTGTAGCCAGTGGTGGGGAGGTGTAACCAGTAACCAATAACCCACTATGCTGCATGGCAGGCCTGTAGCCAGTGGTGGGGAGGTGTAACCAGTAACCAATAACCCACTGTGTTGCATGGCAGGCCTGTAGCCAGTGGTGGGGAGGTGTAACCAGTAACCCACTATGCTGCATGGCAGGCCTGTAGACAGTGGTAGGGAGGTGTAACCAGTAACCAATAACCAATAACCCACTGTGCTGCATGGCAGGCCTGTAGCCAATGGTGGGGAGGTGTAACCAGTAACCAATAACCCACTGTGCTGCATGGCAGGCCTGTAGCCAGTGGTGGGGAGGTGTAACCAGTAACCAATAACCCACTGTGCTGCATGGCAGGCCTGTAGCCAGTGGTGGGGAGGTGTAACCAGTAACCAATAACCCACTGTGCTGCATGGCAGGCCTGTAACCAGTGGTGGGGAGGTGTAACCAGTAACCAATAACCCACTGTGCTGCATGGCAGGCCTGTAGCCAGTGGTGGGGAGGTGTAACCAGTAACCAATAACCAATAACCCACTGTGCTGCATGGCAGGCCTGTAGCCAGTGGTGGGGAGGTGTAACCAGTAACCAATAACCCACTATGCTGCATGGCAGGCCTGTAAAAAGTGGTGGGGAGGTGTAACCAGTAACCAATAACCCACTGTGCTGCATGGCAGGCCTGTAGCCAGTGGTGGGGAGGTGTAACCAGTAACCAATAACCAATAACCAATAACCCACTCTGCTGCATGGCAGGCCTGTAGCCAGTGGTGGGGAGGTGTAACCAGTAACCAATAACCCACTGTGCTGCATGGCAGGCCTGTAGCCAGTGGTGGGGAGGTGTAACCAGTAACCAATAACCAATAACCCACTGTGCTGCATGGCAGGCCTGTAGCCAGTGGTGGGGAGGTGTAACCAGTAACCAATAACCCACTGTGTTGCATGGCAGGCCTGTAGCCAGTGGTGGGGAGGTGTAACCAGTAACCAATAACCCACTATGCTGCATGGCAGGCCTGTAGCCAGTGGTGGGGAGGTGTAACCAGTAACCAATAACCAATAACCCACTGTGCTGCATGGCAGGCCTGTAGCCAATGGTGGGGAGGTGTAACCAGTAACCAATAACCCACTATGCTGCATGGCAGGCCTGTAGCCAGTGGTGGGGAGGTGTAACCAATAACCAATAACCTACTGTGCTGCATGGCAGGCCTGTAGCCAATGGTGGGGAGGTGTAATCAGTAACCAATAACCCACTATGCTGCATGGCAGGCCTGTAGCCAGTGGTGGGGAGGTGTAACCAGTAACCAATAACCCACTGTATTGCATGGCAGGCCTGTAGCCAGTGGTGGGGAGGTGTAACCAGTAACCCACTATGCTGCATGGCAGGCCTGTAGACAGTGGTAGGGAGGTGTAACCAGTAACCAATAACCAATAACCCACTGTGCTGCATGGCAGGCCTGTAGCCAATGGTGGGGAGGTGTAACCAGTAACCAATAACCCACTGTGCTGCATGGCAGGCCTGTAGCCAGTGGTGGGGAGGTGTAACCAGTAACCAATAACCCACTGTGCTGCATGGCAGGCCTGTAGCCAGTGGTGGGGAGGTGTAACCAGTAACCAATAACCCACTGTGCTGCATGGCAGGCCTGTAACCAGTGGTGGGGAGGTGTAACCAGTAACCAATAACCCACTGTGCTGCATGGCAGGCCAGTAGCCAGTGGTGGGGAGGTGTAACCAGTAACCAATAACCAATAACCCACTGTGCTGCATGGCAGGCCTGTAGCCAGTGGTGGGGAGGTGTAACCAGTAACCAATAACCCACTATGCTGCATGGCAGGCCTGTAAAAAGTGGTGGGGAGGTGTAACCAGTAACCAATAACCCACTGTGCTGCATGGCAGGCCTGTAGCCAGTGGTGGGGAGGTGTAACCAGTAACCAATAACCAATAACCCACTGTGCTGCATGGCAGGCCTGTAGCCAGTGGTGGGGAGGTGTAACCAGTAACCAATAACCCACTGTGCTGCATGGCAGGCCTGTAGCCAGTGGTGGGGAGGTGTAACCAGTAACCAAAAACCCACTGTGCTGCATGGCAGGCCTGTAGCCAGTGGTGGGGAGGTGTAACCAGTAACCAATAACCCACTGTGCTGCATGGCAGGCCTGTAGCCAGTGGTGGGGTGGTGTAACCAGTAACCAATAACCTACTGTACTGCATGGCAGGCCTGCAGCCAGTGGTGGGGAGGTGTAACCAGTAACCAATAACCCACTGTGTTGCATGGCAGGCCTGTAGCCAGTGGTGGGGAGGTGTAACCAGTAACCCACTATGCTGCATGGCAGGCCTGTAGACAGTGGTAGGGAGGTGTAACCAGTAACCAATAACCAATAACCCACTGTGCTGCATGGCAGGCCTGTAGCCAATGGTGGGGAGGTGTAACCAGTAACCAATAACCCACTGTGCTGCATGGCAGGCCTGTAGCCAGTGGTGGGGAGGTGTAACCAGTAACCAATAACCAATAACCCACTGTGCTGCATGGCAGGCCTGTAGCCAGTGGTGGGGAGGTGTAACCAGTAACCAATAACCCACTATGCTGCATGGCAGGCCTGTAACCAGTGGTGGGGAGGTGTAACCAGTAACCAATAAACCACTGTGCTGCATGGCAGGCCTGTAGCCAGTGGTGGGGAGGTGTAACCAGTAACCAATAACCAATAACCCAGTGGCAGGCCTGTAGCCAGTGGTGGGGAGGTGTAACCAGTAACCAATAACCCACTGTGCTGCATGGCAGGCCTGTAGCCAGTGGTGGGGAGGTGTAACCAGTAACCAATAACCCACTATGCTGCATGTCAGGCCTGTAACCAGTGGTGGGGAGGTGTAACCAGTAACCAATAACCCACTGTGCTGCATGGCAGGCCTGTAGCCAGTGGTGGGGAGGTGTAACCAGTAACCAATAACCAATAACCCACTGTGCTGCATGGCAGGCCTGTAGCCAGTGGTGGGGAGGTGTAACCAGTAACCAATAACCCACTATGCTGCATGGCAGGCCTGTAACCAGTGGTGGGGAGGTGTAACCAGTAACCAATAACCCACTGTGCTGCATGGCAGGCCTGTAGCCAGTGGTGGGGAGGTGTAACCAGTAACCAATAACCCACTGTGTTGCATGGCAGGCCTGTAGCCAGTGGTGGGGAGGTGTAACCAGTAACCCACTATGCTGCATGGCAGGCCTGTAGACAGTGGTAGGGAGGTGTAACCAGTAACCAATAACCCACTGTGCTGCATGGCAGGCCTGTAGCCAATGGTGGGGAGGTGTAACCAGTAACCAATAACCCACTGTGCTGCATGGCAGGCCTGTAGCCAGTGGTGGGGAGGTGTAACCAGTAACCAATAACCCACTGTGCTGCATGGCAGGCCTGTAGCCAGTGGTGGGGAGGTGTAACCAGTAACCAATAACCCACTATGCTGCATGGCAGGCCTGTAACCAGTGGTGGGGAGGTGTAACCAGTAACCAATAACCCACTGTGCTGCATGGCAGGCCTGTAGCCAGTGGTGGGGAGGTGTAACCAGTAACCAATAACCAATAACCCACTGTGCTGCATGGCAGGCCTGTAGCCAGTGGTGGGGAGGTGTAACCAGTAACCAATAACCCACTATGCTGCATGGTAGGCCTGTAACCAGTGGTGGGGAGGTGTAACCAGTAACCAATAACCCACTATGCTGCATGGCAGGCCTGTAGCCAGTGGTGGGGAGGTGTAACCAGTAACCAATAACCAATAACCCACTCTGCTGCATGGCAGGCCTGTAGCCAGTGGTGGGGAGGTGTAACCAATAACCAATAACCCACTGTCCTGCATGGCAGGCCTGTAGCCAATGGTGGGGAGGTGTAACCAGTAACCAATAACCCACTGTGCTGCATGGCAGGCCTGTAGCCAGTGGTGGGGAGGTGTAACCAGTAACCAATAACCCACTATGCTGCATGGCAGGCCTGTAGCCAGTGGTGGGGAGGTGTAACCAGTAACCAATAACCCACTGTGCTGCATGGCAGGCCTGTAGCCAGTGGTGGGGAGGTGTAACCAGTAACCAATAACCCACTGTACTGCATGGCAGGCCTGTAGCCAGTGGTGGGGAGGTGTAACCAGTAACCAATATCCCACTGTGCTGCATGGCGGCCTGTAACCAGTGGTGGGGAGGTGTAACCAGTAACCAATAACCCACTGTACTGCATGGCAGGCCTGTAGCCAGTGGTGGGGAGGTGTAACCAGTAACCAATAACCCACTATGCTGCATGGCAAGCCTGTAGTCAGTGGTGGGGAGGTGTAGCCAGTAACCAATAACCAATAACCCACTGTGCTGCATGGCAGGCCTGTAGCCAGTGGTGGGGAGGTGTAACCAGTAACCAATAACCCACTATGCTGCATGGCAGGCCTGTAGCCAGTGGTGGGGAGGTGTAACCAGTAACCAATAACCCACTGTGCTGCATGGCGGCCTGCAGCCAGTGGTGGGGAGGTGTAACCAATAACCCACTGTGCTGCATGGCGGCCTGCAGCCAGTGGTGGGGATGTGTAATCAGTAACCAATAACCCACTATGCTGCATGGCAGGCCTGTAGCCAGTGGTGGGGAGGTGTAACCAGTAACCAATAACCCACTGTGTTGCATGGCAGGCCTGTAGCCAGTGGTGGGGAGGTGTAACCAGTAACCAATAACCCACTATGCTGCATGGCAGGCCTGTAGCCAGTGGTGGGGAGGTGTAACCAGTAACCAATAACCAATAACCCACTGTGCTGCATGGCAGGCCTGTAGCCAATGGTGGGGAGGTGTAACCAGTAACCAATAACCCACTATGCTGCATGGCAGGCCTGTAGCCAGTGGTGGGGAGGTGTAACCAGTAACCAATAACCTACTGTGCTGCATGGCAGGCCTGTAGCCAATGGTGGGGAGGTGTAATCAGTAACCAATAACCCACTGTGCTGCATGGCAGGCCTGTAGCCAGTGGTGGGGAGGTGTAACCAGTAACCAATAACCCACTATGCTGCATGGCAGGCCTGTAACCAGTGGTGGGGAGGTGTAACCAGTAACCAATAACCCACTGTGCTGCATGGCAGGCCTGTAGCCAGTGGTGGGGAGGTGTAACCAGTAACCAATAACCCACTGTGTTGCATGGCAGGCCTGTAGCCAGTGGTGGGGAGGTGTAACCAGTAACCCACTATGCTGCATGGCAGGCCTGTAGACAGTGGTAGGGAGGTGTAACCAGTAACCAATAACCAATAACCCACTGTGCTGCATGGCAGGCCTGTAGCCAATGGTGGGGAGGTGTAACCAGTAACCAATAACCCACTGTGCTGCATGGCAGGCCTGTAGCCAGTGGTGGGGAGGTGTAACCAATAACCAATAACCCACTGTGCTGCATGGCAGGCCTGTAGCCAGTGGTGGGGAGGTGTAACCAGTAACCAATAACCCACTATGCTGCATGGCAGGCCTGTAACCAGTGGTGGGGAGGTGTAACCAGTAACCAATAACCCACTGTGCTGCATGGCAGGCCTGTAGCCAGTGGTGGGGAGGTGTAACCAGTAACCAATAACCCACTGTGCTGCATGGCAGGCCTGTAGCCAGTGGTGGGGAGGTGTAACCAGTAACCAATAACCCACTGTACTGCATGGCAGGCCTGTAGCCAGTGGTGGGGAGGTGTAACCAGTAACCAATAACCTACTGTACTGCATGACAGGCCTGTAGCCAGTGGTGGGGAGGTGTAACCAGTAACCAATAACCCACTATGCTGCATGGCAGGCCTGTAACCAGTGGTGGGGAGGTGTAACCAGTAACCAATAACCCACTGTGCTGCATGGCAGGCCTGTAGCCAGTGGTGGGGAGGTGTAACCAGTAACCAATAACCAATAACCAATAACCCACTCTGCTGCATGGCAGGCCTGTAGCCAATGGTGGGGAGGTGTAACCAGTAACCAATAACCCACTGTGCTGCATGGCAGGCCTGTAGCCAGTGGTGGGGAGGTGTAACCAGTAACCAATAACCAATAACCCACTGTGCTGCATGGCAGGCCTGTAGCCAGTGGTGGGGAGGTGTAACCAGTAACCAATAACCCACTATGCTGCATGGCAAGCCTGTAGTCAGTGGTGGGGAGGTGTAGCCAGTAACCAATAACCAATAACCCCTATGCTGCATGGCAGGCCTGTAGCCAGTGGTGGGGAGGTGTAACCAGTAACCAATAACCCACTATGCTGCATGGCAGGCCTGTAGCCAGTGGTGGGGAGGTGTAACCAGTAACCAATAACCCACTATGCTGCATGGCAGGCCTGTAGCCAGTGGTCGGGAGGTGTAACCAGTAACCAATAACCCACTGTGCTGCATGGCAGGCCTGTAGCCAGTGGTGGGGAGGTGTAACCAGTAACCAATAACCAATAACCCCTATGCTGCATGGCAGGCCTGTAGCCAGTGGTGGGGAGGTGTAACCAGTAACCAATAACCCACTATGCTGCATGGCAGGCCTGTAGCCAGTGGTGGGGAGGTGTAACCAGTAACCAATAACCCACTGTGCTGCATGGCAGGCCTGTAGCCAGTGGTGGGGAGGTGTAACCAGTAACCAATAACCAATAACCCACTCTGCTGCATGGCAGGCCTGTAGCCAGTGGTGGGGAGGTGTAACCAGTAACCAATATCCCACTGTGCTGCATGGCAGGCCTGTAGCCAATGGTGGGGAGGTGTAACCAGTAACCAATAACCCACTGTGCTGCATGGCAGGCCTGTAGCCAGTGGTGGGGAGGTGTAACCAGTAACCAATAACCCACTGTGCTGCATGGCGGCCTGCAGCCAGTGGTGGGGATGTGTAACCAGTAACCAATAACCCACTGTACTGCATGGCAGGCCTGTAGCCAGTGGTGGGGAGGTGTAACCAGTAACAAGTAACCAATAACCCACTGTGCTGCATGGCAGGCCTGTAGCCAGTGGTGGGGAACAGGCATGGCTCTCCCCTCAGAACCCTGCAGGAATCTACTGTTGTGTGCATGCCTTAATTAAGTATGCTCTCCCCCCCCCCCCCCCCCTGGTTATGGACCTGCTGGACAGATGATTTTTGATTTTGAACTTATTTTCGTGCTTATATCCAATTAAGGTTCAAGCACGCTGTCCTGGGCACACACCTCAGCTATCTGGGCTGTCTGTCCAGGACAGTGGGTTAGTTGTTAGTTGGTTAGTCGTTAGTGAGAGAGAAGAGGGTGTAGTGGCCTTACACCTACCCATTGAGCCCTTAAGAACTCACTCTGGGTTGGAGCCGGTACCGGGCTGCGAACTCTGTACCTACCAGCCTGTAGTCCGATGGCTTAACCACTATGCCACCGAGGCCGGACAGATGGCCCATATAGCTGAGGTGTGTTTCCTGGCAATGTATACTACTCAAAAGAATTTAAGGGTCAAAAATTTATAACCAAATAAGTTTCAGAGTATATTAGATTGATGATGTAAACTACAACAAAAATTTTATTTATTGTTCCATATTTACAAAAAAACACAAACGTCACTGTATACAAGAAAGTCACATGACATGCTGTCAAAGTTGAAGGTTGTCAAACATGGATTTTACACATTAGAACATTCGTTTAATAGTGTGTGAATCCACCCCTGGCGCGAATACACTCGACACATCGTTGCCTCATGCTGTTGATCAGACGTCTGAAGAACTCTTGGGGAATGGCCTGCCACTCTGCCATAAGAAGTTGACCCAGATCATGAAGGATGGCCGGAGGGGCATGGTTATCCCGAACTCTCCTGCCTAATTCATCCCAGGCGTGCTCTATTGGGGCCAAGTCAGGCGAATATGCTGGCCAATCCATCCTGGCGATACCTTGTTGTCTGAGAAAGTCCGTTACCACCCTGGCGCGGTGAGGTCTGGCATTGTCATCCTGCAGAACTGCCCCACCGCCAATCTGCTGAAGGCCTGGGAGAACCAACGGCCGGATAATCTCATTCAGATAGCGGATTCCATTCAGATTGCCATCCACCACATAGAGGGGGGTCCTGTGGTGGATAGAGATGCCGCCCCACACCATGATACTGCCACCACCGAACCGGTGATGTTGTCTAACGTTAACGTCAGCGAAGCGCTCCCCAGGACGTCTGTAGACACGAACCTGACCATCGTTGAACTGGAGACTAAACCTGGACTCATCAGTGAACATCACTCGACCCCACTGAACACATTGCCACCGCAGATGAAGCATGTACCAGTGACGTCTGGCCGTTCTGTGACGTGGTAGGAGTGGTGGTCGAACAGCCTGGCGACGGCAGCTTAGATTATTTGCTCTCAGATGATTGCGTATTGTTTGATCAGACACTCGAGTTCCAGTTGCAGTCCGCAGATTGTCACGTAATCGGCGTGCAGTGGTTGTGCGTTGACGTAGAGCCATATTGGTCATGTAGCGGTCCTCTCTATTTGTAGTGCTTTGGGGTCTTCCCGAACGTGGACGATTTCGAACAGAATTTGTTGCTTGGTACCGTTGCCACAGTCGGCCAACGACACTCTGACTGACACCAAGTCTCAGAGCAACATTTCTTTGCGTATTGCCATCCTGAAGCCAAGCAACAGCCCTTCCTCGATCTTCGATAGTCAGTTGAAGTCGTACCATTGTCGAATTTGGAGTGTGCACCGTACACGAACGCAAGCTCCAATTATACGGAAATTCAGCATTGGGAACATGGAATACACGTGCAAAGCGTGCAAATGAAGCGCTTTGTGAAAAAGCAAGTTATGGGCACTTAGCAGACCTTTCGCTTTCGCCCTAATTTACGTGCAAATGTAAGCATGTTTTCGCCATTAGAACTAGTTGACAGTGTCAATGACAGTGGATTTTAATTCATTTATGGGTTGCTTAAACCCACTTTCGTCAAAATGGAACAATACCATGCGTGACATTATGGTCTAGCTAATATAATTGACATTCAGAAAATAATGTCGAAAATATCGTCTGACCCTTAAATTCTTTTGAGTAGTATACTTGGAACCTCACTGGATATAAGCACAAAAACAAATAAAAAGTAATGAATAAAAAGTAAAATTCCCTGTGTTTTAACATGTGATATCTGAACAGGATAATAGTCCTCACCAAAAGGTTGCTCTTGGTAACTGACAGATATATTTCTGCTTGGCAAGCTGTCTTCTTACCGGCTGACTAAACATTAATTCATTATTAACGACGTCTTATGGTGGATGTCTTATGCTGGTTGTTTTGTTGTTAGACAATCACAGGCATTCCTTATTGATTGACTGTTGGCTTGTTGCACTGCAGAGGTCTGTAGCCCTCAGTGGTGTTATCCTAACAACTATTGCTGTTTGTGTTGGCAGTCTGGTGATCACAACAACAACACTGCATCCAAACCAGCAGGTCAGTCATTGGATCTGGGCGGCCAGGATGATGAGGTGAATGGACGAAGTGCCAACATGTGTGCCAACAACACCATCCCCCTGTCCCGCACTCGGACACACATCTCACCAAACCTGCACAGAGTTTTGTGTGGTTGGTATTTAGTCTTTATTTTATTATATTTTTTTTATCAAATTGTGTTTTCAGCATTTTCTTTCTCTTTTTTTGTTTAAATTTGTTTTAAAGGATTTTAATTATTATATTTTATTTTATTTTTTATAATATTATTTTATTTATTGTAATTATTATAATTATTATTATATACTATTTTATTTATTTTGGGATTTTTAAATTAAATTTTCTTCTTTCTTTCTTTTTTTGCTTCAATTTTTTAAAGGATTTTAATTATTTTATTTTATTTTATTTTATTTATTGTAATTATCAAAATTATTATTATTTACTATTTTATTTATTTTGGGATTTTTAAATTAAATTTTCTTATTTATTTATATCTATTATTACAATTACTAAAAAACAGACAAATCACTGAAATTTTCTAAAATAATGCAATTGTTTTATGTTTTGATAATTCTAAAATATGCAGTTTTACATTTGATGGTTCTAACATTATTCAAATGTTTTACATTTTGAAAGATAAAAAATAATTGTTATCATTGATAGTAGAGTGTTCTCTTTAATCCATAGTCTTTTTAAATCAAAACTTAATGTCTAAAAACTGCTATTATAGTCCTAGCTACCATTGAGAAGCTGCATGAAGTCTGTAGTATGCTGTACGCAGTAACACAATGGTTAGTCGGCCCATCATCTTTATCTGTCTCAGCCTTTAAGCTTTCCTTCCACGATGGAATACACTTCCTTACTTTGTCAGGAGTTTTCACCAACATTCGAAGATTTCCATTTCAAGTTTTACTAACATTAACTTGTCCACATGACCATTATTGACTCACTTGGGTAGAGAAAAAGAAAGAAATGTTTCATTTAACGATGCACTCAACACATTGTATTTACGGTTATATGGCATCAGACATATGGTTAAGGACCACACAGATATTGAGAGAGGAAATCTGCTGTTGCCACTTCATGGGCTACTCTTTTCGAGGCAAATTAAAAAGGAAGAGTCAAAATGTACAAAAATACATGAAGAAGTAAGGAACTGCATTTCATCCTGGGAAAAAAAGACTACAATCCATGTTGGAAAAAGATGATGGTTCAAGCAACCATCCAATATACATATAGCATTTTTATACATCCGTCTTTCATGGGTCGTATTATGGTATGGCATTGTCTGTTTGGACATCCGTCTTTCATGGGTCGTATTATGGTATGGCATTGTCTGTTTGGACATCCGTCTTTCATGGGTCGTATTATGGTATGGCATTGTCTGTTTGGACATCCGTCTTTCATGGGTCGTATTATGGTATGGCATTGTCTGTTTGGACATCCGTCTTTCATGGGTCGTATTATGGTATGGCATTGTCTGTTTGGACATCCGTCTTTCATGGGTCGTATTATGGTATGGCATTGTCTGTTTGGACATCCGTCTTTCATGGGTCGTATTATGGTATGGCATTGTCTGTTTGGACATCCGTCTTTCATGGGTCATATTATGGTATGGCATTGTCTGTTTGGACATCCGTCTTTCATGGGTTATATGGTATGGCATTGTCTGTTTGGACATCCGTCTTTCATGGGTCGTATTATGGTATGGCATTGTCTGTTTGGACATCCGTCTTTCATGGGTCGTATTATGGTATGGCATTGTCTGTTTGGACATCCGTCTTTCATGGGTCGTATTATGGTATGGCATTGTCTGTTTGGACATCTGTCTTTCATGGGTTATATGGTATGGCATTGTCTGTTTGGACATCTGTCTTTCATGGGTCGTATTATGGTATGGCATTGTCTGTTTGGACATCCGTCTTTCATGGGTCATATTATGGTATGGCATTGTCTGTTTGGACATCCGTCTTTCATGGGTCATATTATGGTATGGCATTGTCTGTTTGGACATCCGTCTTTCATGGGTTATATGGTATGGCATTGTCTGTTTGGACATCCGTCTTTCATGGGTCGTATTATGGTATGGCATTGTCTGTTTGGACATCCGTCTTTCATGGGTCATATTATGGTATGGCATTGTCTGTTTGGACATCCGTCTTTCATGGGTTATATGGTATGGCATTGTCTGTTTGGACATCCGTCTTTCATGGGTCGTATTATGGTATGGCATTGTCTGTTTGGACATCCGTCTTTCATGGGTCGTATTATGGTATGGCATTGTCTGTTTGGACATCCGTCTTTCATGGGTCATATTATGGTATGGCATTGTCTGTTTGGACATCCGTCTTTCATGGGTCGTATTATGGTATGGCATTGTCTGTTTGGACATCCGTCTTTCATGGGTCGTATTATGGTATGGCATTGTCTGTTTGGACATCCGTCTTTCATGGGTCGTATTATGGTATGGCATTGTATTATGGTATGGCATTGTCTGTTTGGACATCCGTCTTTCATGGGTCGTATTATGGTATGGCATTGTCTGTTTGGACATCCATCTTTCATGGGTCGTATTATGGTATGGCATTGTCTGTTTGGACATCCGTCTTTCATGGGTTATATGGTATGGCATTGTCTGTTTGGACATCGTCTTTCATGGGTCGTATTATGGTATGGCATTGTCTGTTTGGACATCCGTCTTTCATGGGTTATATGGTATGGCATTGTCTGTTTGGACATCTGTCTTTCATGGGTCGTATTATGGTATGGCATTGTCTGTTTGGACATCCGTCTTTCATGGGTCATATTATGGTATGGCATTGTCTGTTTGGACATCCGTCTTTCATGGGTTATATGGTATGGCATTGTCTGTTTGGACATCTGTCTTTCATGGGTCGTATTATGGTATGGCATTGTCTGTTTGGACATCCGTCTTTCATGGGTCGTATTATGGTATGGCATTGTCTGTTTGGACATCCGTTTTTCATGGGTCGTATTATGGTATGGCATTGTCTGTTTAGACATCTGTCTTTCATGGGTCGTATTATGGTATGGCATTGTCTGTTTGGACATCCGTCTTTTCATTTACAGAGAATATTTTTCTTATCAATTCATATAGGATCACCAAACCTTACATGCAAGTACAGCTTGGAATAGTGTTGTGTAGCATACCTTAACTAGGCCACTGTGACCTACTTTTCACCCATTACTGCACATTAAATGAAATCTTTGTCCAGTCCATATCTTTCTGATCAATTCATATAGGCAGCGCTCGAAACAGCATGTGGCCAGGTTGCCAAATGTGACTAATGTCCCGTTTGGGTGACTTATAAATATTTAAAAATAATGGCGTTAGTTGCCCAAATAATATTATTCTTTAGAGCTATATGAGCCACTATTAATATTTGTATTGCATATATTCATTCCACTTTAAAATCTTGCTCATGGTTCATGGTTCGCTTACCTTAATTTGCCAACATCCATTATTATTATTTTGGGCCACCATATGTTTTGGCGAGTTTCGAGCCCTGTATAGGATCATCAAACCTTGCATGCTAGTACTATTTGGGATGGCGATGTGTTGCGTACCACAATTAAGTCACTGTGACTTTCTTTTGACAGGTGTATCATGTACGTCACCGGACATTAAATTTTGTATTGTACACTAGCTATTTTAAAAGTAAGCTATGTATTAAATGAAATTTTAACCACCAATCAAGAACATACAATTTGGGTTTATACAAATTTTCAATGTCTTGTGTGGCATATCTTTTCTACTATTCATCTTTAAAAAATAGGACCTTTTTTGAAGAATCGGCCACATGCAGAACAGAATGCTGAAAATATTTTTTATTCACAAATGAAACTAATTACTAGCATTTACTGGAATTTTTTCTCAAAAAGACAAACAAATTAGTGATGCGGGGAGTAGAAATTGTTGCACTTATTGATGAAAATCAAAAATATTTCCTTTCATGGGTTAACAGTTGCTTTTTAAAAAAATTAAAATTAAATGAATTTTTTTAAAAAGCCATATAGGTTAATTATTACACTGTAGTTTGTTAAAATGACAAATATATTTTTCAAGACATTATTTTAATTGTTATGTGATGTACTGTACATAGTACATTTAACTAAGTTTTTTTAAAATCATCATTAGGCCTACATAAAACTATTTAACCCATTTTCTTTTCTTTTTCATTTCCTTTAAAAAAAAAATTTGGTGGGGGTAATAACTGCAAAATTATGTGTAAGTGTTCAAAACTATCTAATTTTTTTTAATTTTCTATTTAATTGTCCTTTTCTTTGGTTTTTCTATCTTTTAGATCTACATGGCTAAATGTACATACACATGTACATAAATATATTTAATTTTCTTTAAAACTCATCATTTACATTATTCAAATGAACACTTTCCCTTTTCTTTCTTTTTTTCTTCATTTTCTTTTTAGGTCCATATGGCCAAGCAAATCCTGACATTGTGTCGAGACACAAGCATGGTTTTATGTCGCATCAAAGCAAACTGCGAGCCAGCTTAGACAGTGATGCTGGTAATAGAGGTATGTAACACATCTGTCTGTCTTTATGACAGTGATGCTGGTAATAGAGGTATGTAACACATCTGTCTGTCTTTATGACAGTGATGCTGGTAATAGAGGTATGTAACACATCTGTCTGTATGTTAGGGTTAGGTTTAGGGTTTATGACAGTGATGCTGGTATTAGAGGTATGTAACACATCTATCTGTCTTTATGTATGTTTATCAAAGTGCTGTTAACACATGATCAATTGGCGGGGGGTGGGGGGGGTGGGGCCACATCACATTGTCTGTAAGGCAGGAAAGGAGGTTTAATGTGCCAAATATCACTTTTCTGTAAAAATGATATACTGAAAATAACAGTATCGGTATCCACAACTTTATAAATGAAACCCCTACTTTGGGACACATGTGGTATGACAAAACAAACTGTGCTGTGGTACTGTCAAAACTGTTGTAACTGAAGGAGACAAAACATGTTAAATCGAGGTTATTTCATGGTTTTTGTCCTCTATGATTTGTATCACATCAAGTGAAATATGATCTGTGAAACTGCAGAGTTCAGGAGATAAAATATGAATCACAGTTGACTAAAACATGAAATTTCCTATTTATTGTACAACTTTCATCACTTAACCTGTCTTCTCAGAAAGCATAGTAAAAAGCTATTGGTCACATCAAGCACGAAGTGGCCACAGAAAAATGTATGAAATTAATGTACTTCCAAAGTACAATCAATAATTTTAAATGGATGTAAAACTGTTATAGACCTAATTAGCTGTACTGCAATTTTAGATCTGCAAAGTTGCAGTTTGGAAAAATAGGATGACATGTGGCTCATACTGTAAAGATTTGAGCCAGGGTTTTTTCATTTTAAGTATTTTCCAGGGGTGGGAATTCTCCTCGGATCAGCTGTTTTCCTCTCATGGAACATTGCGTTTCCTCGCATTTTAATCGTCCTTTCCTCCAAAATGTGTCAGATGGCACAGATTTTAACCTAGGATTTCAAGCATTTCTGGGATCCCTCTAGATTTCCTCTTTTTTGCAGTTCACCAATTCCCACCCCTGATTTTCATAATAAAATATCACAGGAAGTAGCTAATTTATGCAAATTTATGTATTACTTCATGTGTAAAATGAACAATTGGCTAATTCAGTTTCTGATATTGTTAACCCCGTGTTGTCAGATTTTCTCAATTTAGTGTAATTTTATGTTCTTTAAATGTTAATTTATAAGTGATCTAGCTTAAAACTACTGGATTTATTTACCTACAGAGGAAAGGATAAGTGGAATAAAAAGATGAGATTCCACAAACTGACATTTACAATAAATGTGTTGATCTTTCAGAGTATACTGGTATTGAAAAGATTCAACGGAGTAAAACTATGCCATCTTTAGGAAGACCAAAATTGAATCGGAGAATAAACATTCCTGATGGTGAACGATTACGAAATGCAAAAGAAATGGCAGAGAAAGCTATCAAAGTACATGCATTCTTTTCTATCTCATAATTCAAAGAAAGATTTTGTTGCACCATAATATTATGTCACCATCAGTTGGCCAAGGTATTTGGATTATAAACAAAAAGAGTTACAATGTTAAGAACTGATTTACTTACAATACAGTTTAGCCAACAAGATAATGAATATGTCATTTGGTATTTACAAATATGTATTTTTATATATCATTCATTAGTAAGTTATTTAAACATGTTATATGTGATTTGAATGTAGGTGACTGACATTACCAGCTGTCACGTTTGTTCTAGTGCTACTATTTAACATCATTTGTATACAGGTGGCATTGCGATGAAGTTGGATTATAAAATTGATCAGTAATATTACTGTTAAGCAAATCAGGCCTAAAAACTAACATTGTGTGTTTTCGGGAACCCAACCCTACCTAGAAAAAGGGCCAAATGTTTGGGGGGGTTTACAATGCGTTATATTTTTTGGTTGATGTTTTATTAATATGTTGGTGAAAAGAACATGTATATAACATTTTAACTGGACATGTGAAAATGGACACTAAGTTTAGTTAATCTACAAATCTGCAAGACACATTTGGATATGGTTATAACAGAGAGAAACTAACATCTGTGATATATAAGCAGGGAAATACAGTCTAAAAATAACTACAGCATGACTCGATAACCATTTTGTCTCAGACAAATGTGCATTTTTAGAATTATGAAAAATGCATTTTGGGGTAAAGGAAGGAAATGGTTTATTTAATGACGCACTGAACACATTTTATTTACGGTTATATGGCATCGGACATATTGTTAAGGTTCCATTAGACCAAATCAATTCCTATTGCCGATAATGTTAACGTTTACTAATAAAACTGATATAAGCAGCGTTTCAACACACCCAGGAAGTACAGCAATAGAAAGTGTGGCACCTCACATCTAATCTAGCTGCAAGAAAATGGGGGGTCACGTATCATTTAAGAGATTTAATTTATGTTTTTAATAGCAACCGTCATTTTTGCTGAAAATTGCAGTTCCATTTTTGGGGGTACCCCGCATTAGTTTCAACCTCTGGTATATACTGCATAACAACTGTATAACAAATAAAAGTGTATTTATTTATTGTCAATGGATAATAGAATTTGCACAAATAATCAATGTCACATATTACTACCAATCACACCCACAGCTGCTTTTACTCCATAAATATTTGACGGTGCACGTTGAACTTTGACACGGTACTCTCTTCTTTGGTACTATGCAACCTATATCAACAAAATATATTTTTCAAAAAGTGTCCAATTGGGTGTTTTCATGACTATCAGGATCTTCTGTGTTCTGATATGATGTGATAACATAATTGAAAGTGTTGTTCCTACAGTGCAACCTGATTTAATGTACACCCCAGGAAGCATCAGTGTTATGCAAAGTTGTATACAAATGCAATGTAACATATTTAAAACAAATAATAAATAAAAATACTACTCTTAAAAATACATACTATGGGTTGGTTGTGTATGCTTAGTTGTATATGTAGTGTGTGCATGCATAGTCAGAGTCTCTCATTTCCAATAAATAATTACCTTAAAACTCATTTATTGCAGTGACCCTGTGTTTTGAAAGACTTTAATGGGCATATGATAAGAACTTCACTAGAAAAAAAGCATATTACATGTGGTATCTGAAATGAACACCACTGCATCCACAAATAATAGTAAATTAATGTGGTACACATCATGGTGGGGTAAACACCCAAGGTATGGACTATACTTGGATGTCAAGTCACTGAATGCAATATTTTCAAACCCATCAGCCTAGTTGGTTTTTATATATGCATTATTAAATCCACTGACAGCTACCAATATATCTGTTGATATTTTATTAATAATCTCCAGTGATTGGTGCTTACAGACATGTATCATATCTAGAGTTATCATTAGGGTTTTACATCTTTATTTTTTATTTGTCATAAAAAAAGCACATTTAATCCACCAAAAGAGTGCGAAAGTCATTTTTCTTTAATTATTTTCTGTTTTAACTGAATATAATATTTATATCGTATGCATTACTACAATCTGTAATGTAACACATCATTTACATAATAATATTGGAAAATATAGCTTTACAAGTGTGGTAATAGTGGAAGATAGTACTAACACACTCCTAGGTAGATTAACAAATGTTCTTGTACTTGGTATATACTTCAAATACCCTTTACTATAGAAAACTCACTGAATATATGGACAAGATTTAATGAACTGACCTAAAGCTATCATTACCAAGCTTATATTTGTGTACAAATAAAGAAGAGAATGCAAAATGGCTACCGGTACACAGAACCCACTTCTGTAGATTTTAATGTTTTTGCCAAACTCACAAAAACAATTGTAAAAACTCCCATATTTGCCTAAAACATAATTCACCAACCTAAAAAGTATGTTAAAATTACAGCAGAAATCAGGTTATTTAAATATAGTCATTCCAGAGCCAATTGCATTCAAATACACATTGTTGATGGAGATCTAAAAGCTTAACCTAATATCAGCTAACATTATTTTTTAACTAAAAATAAATTGTTACCAATAGCTTATTTCATCTTGCCTAGACTTATTATCCTAAATAAGATTAGTGTTATATGACATGTCCATCACCTTGGATAAATAAGCTTTAAAATATTTTAAGTAAAAAATATGGGCCAAAATCTCCAATTGGTCAGCACAGACTTTTTTTTTTCAAACTCTATTCTCAGCAGTGCACAGTAAATTAATGCCAAGGTCAAGGTCATTATGAACTCCCATGCCTGAGTGTACCCTAATTAAGCAATTATGACTGTCAAATAACAGTAAATGGCACACAATATAAAATAATGATAATATAGTGAATATATGCTATAGGTTCCATTAGACCAAATCAATTCCTATTGCCGATAATGTTAACGTTTACTAATAAAACTGATATAAGCAGCGTTTCAACACACCCAGGAAGTACAGCAATAGAAAGTGTGGCACCTCACATCTAATCTAGCTGCAAGAAAATGGGGGGTCACGTATCATTTAAGAGATTTAATTTATGTTTTTAATAGCAACCGTCATTTTTGCTGAAAATTGCAGTTCCATTTTTGGGGGTACCCCGCATTAGTTTCAACCTCTGGTATATACTGCATAACAACTGTATAACAAATAAAAGTGTATTTATTTATTGTCAATGGATAATAGAATTTGCACAAATAATCAATGTCACATATTACTACCAATCACACCCACAGCTGCTTTTACTCCATAAATATTTGACGGTGCACGTTGAACTTTGACACGGTACTCTCTTCTTTGGTACTATGCAACCTATATCAACAAAATATATTTTTCAAAAAGTGTCCAATTGGGTGTTTTCATGACTATCAGGATCTTCTGTGTTCTGATATGATGTGATAACATAATTGAAAGTGTTGTTCCTACAGTGCAACCTGATTTAATGTACACCCCAGGAAGCATCAGTGTTATGCAAAGTTGTATACAAATGCAATGTAACATATTTAAAACAAATAATAAATAAAAATACTACTCTTAAAAATACATACTATGGGTTGGTTGTGTATGCTTAGTTGTATATGTAGTGTGTGCATGCATAGTCAGAGTCTCTCATTTCCAATAAATAATTACCTTAAAACTCATTTATTGCAGTGACCCTGTGTTTTGAAAGACTTTAATGGGCATATGATAAGAACTTCACTAGAAAAAAAGCATATTACATGTGGTATCTGAAATGAACACCACTGCATCCACAAATAATAGTAAATTAATGTGGTACACATCATGGTGGGGTAAACACCCAAGGTATGGACTATACTTGGATGTCAAGTCACTGAATGCAATATTTTCAAACCCATCAGCCTAGTTGGTTTTTATATATGCATTATTAAATCCACTGACAGCTACCAATATATCTGTTGATATTTTATTAATAATCTCCAGTGATTGGTGCTTACAGACATGTATCATATCTAGAGTTATCATTAGGGTTTTACATCTTTATTTTTTATTTGTCATAAAAAAAGCACATTTAATCCACCAAAAGAGTGCGAAAGTCATTTTTCTTTAATTATTTTCTGTTTTAACTGAATATAATATTTATATCGTATGCATTACTACAATCTGTAATGTAACACATCATTTACATAATAATATTGGAAAATATAGCTTTACAAGTGTGGTAATAGTGGAAGATAGTACTAACACACTCCTAGGTAGATTAACAAATGTGTCAAAATTGCTCTTGTACTTGGTATATACTTCAAATACCCTTTACTATAGAAAACTCACTGAATATATGGACAAGATTTAATGAACTGACCTAAAGCTATCATTACCAAGCTTATATTTGTGTACAAATAAAGAAGAGAATGCAAAATGGCTACCGGTACACAGAACCCACTTCTGTAGATTTTAATGTTTTTGCCAAACTCACAAAAACAATTGTAAAAACTCCCATATTTGCCTAAAACATAATTCACCAACCTAAAAAGTATGTTAAAATTACAGCAGAAATCAGGTTATTTAAATATAGTCATTCCAGAGCCAATTGCATTCAAATACACATTGTTGATGGAGATCTAAAAGCTTAACCTAATATCAGCTAACATTATTTTTTAACTAAAAATAAATTGTTACCAATAGCTTATTTCATCTTGCCTAGACTTATTATCCTAAATAAGATTAGTGTTATATGACATGTCCATCACCTTGGATAAATAAGCTTTAAAATATTTTAAGTAAAAAATATGGGCCAAAATCTCCAATTGGTCAGCACAGACTTTTTTTTTTCAAACTCTATTCTCAGCAGTGCACAGTAAATTAATGCCAAGGTCAAGGTCATTATGAACTCCCATGCCTGAGTGTACCCTAATTAAGCAATTATGACTGTCAAATAACAGTAAATGGCACACAATATAAAATAATGATAATATAGTGAATATATGCTATAGGTTCCATTAGACCAAATCAATTCCTATTGCCGATAATGTTAACGTTTACTAATAAAACTGATATAAGCAGCGTTTCAACACACCCAGGAAGTACAGCAATAGAAAGTGTGGCACCTCACATCTAATCTAGCTGCAAGAAAATGGGGGGTCACGTATCATTTAAGAGATTTAATTTATGTTTTTAATAGCAACCGTCATTTTTGCTGAAAATTGCAGTTCCATTTTTGGGGGTACCCCGCATTAGTTTCAACCTCTGGTATATACTGCATAACAACTGTATAACAAATAAAAGTGTATTTATTTATTGTCAATGGATAATAGAATTTGCACAAATAATCAATGTCACATATTACTACCAATCACACCCACAGCTGCTTTTACTCCATAAATATTTGACGGTGCACGTTGAACTTTGACACGGTACTCTCTTCTTTGGTACTATGCAACCTTAAGGACAACATAGATATTGAGGGAGGAAACCTGTTGTCGCCACCTCATGGGCTACTCTTTTCAATTAGCAGCAAGGGATCTTTTATATGCACCATCCCATAGACAGGATAGCACATACCATGGCCTTTGATATACCAGTCATGGTGCAGTGGCTGGAGCGAGAAATAGCCCAATTGGCCCACTGACAGGGATCGATCCCAAACCGACCGCGCATCAAGCAAGCGCTTTACCACTGGGCTACGTCTCGCCTCCGCATTTTGGGGCATTACAAAAACATGGATGACCAGAACCACTTCAGGTGTATGAAGATTAATATTCTAAATAATAAAACATGGATGACCAGAACCACTTCAGGTGTATGAAGATTAATATTCTAAATAATAAAACATGGATGACCAGAACCACTTCAGGTGTATGAAGATTAATATTCTAAATAATAAAACATGGATGACCAGAACCACTTCAGGTGTATGAAGATTAATATTCTAAATAATAAAACATGGATGACCAGAACCACTTCAGGCGTATGAAGATTAATATTCTAAATAATAAAACATGGATGACCAGAACCACTTCAGGTGTATGAAGATTAATATTCTAAATAATAAAACATGGATGACCAGAACCACTTCAGGTGTATGAAGATTAATATTCTAAATAATAAAACATGGATGACCAGAACCACTTCAGGTGTATGAAGATTAATATTCTAAATAATAAAACATGGATGACCAGAACCACTTCAGGCGTATGAAGATTAATATTCTAAATAATAAAACATGGATGACCAGAACCACTTCAGGCGTATGAAGATTAATATTCTAAATAATAAAACATGGATGACCAGAACCACTTCAGGCGTATGAAGATTAATATTCTAAATAATAAAACATGGATGACCAGAACCACTTCAGGCGTATGAAGATTAATATTCTAAATAATAAAACATGGATGACCAGAACCACTTCAGGCGTATGAAGATTAATATTCTAAATAATAAAACATGGATGACCAGAACCACTTCAGTGTATGAAGATTAATATTCTAAATAATAAAACATGGATGACCAGAACCACTTCAGGTGTATGAAGATTAATATTCTAAATAATAAAACATGGATGACCAGAACCACTTCAGGTGTATGAAGATTAATATTCTAAATAATAAAACATGGATGACCAGAACCACTTCAGGTGTATGAAGATTAATATTCTAAATAATAAAACATGGATGACCAGAACCACTTCAGGCGGATGAAGATTAATATTCTAAATAATAAAACATGGATGACCAGAACCACTTCAGGTGTATGAAGATTAATATTCTAAATAATAAAATGTACCGTAAGTACTTCTAATTTAAATGATCAAAACCTGAAAAATATGTTGTGTTTAAAAACTAGGGTCTGTTATTTGAAGAAAAAACAACCCAAAACCATTCTGAACTACCTTATCTAAGTTTTTTCAGGACACTCCAGGAAACACACAATTTTGTTTTATAGGCTTTTATGATATTTGAATTTCTTAAGATAAAATTAGATAAGTATATGGAAAGTATTACACTACAAGTAACATGTGAAAGTCAAATTAGCCAAACTGTGTCATCCTATTAGTGCATATTTGATTCTTTGTCAATTACGTTTTTATCGAAAATCATCATTATTGAAATTCTGGCAATCTCTTTTGATCTGTTGGTTTTTTGTGGTTTTTTCTTAGTACAAAAAGGTGTTCACGATTCAGGGCGGTTACTCCACCATTCGACAGTCACTCCGCAGGCGAGGCTGGGTGGAAAAGTTTTATAAGATCACTCCGCCGCCAAAGTTTGGTCTCAGACATAAAAAGGGCAAAGGTTCTGATAGCGATGATGATGTTGATGACGACGATGATGATGACGATGATACCGATACAGATACTGATGGGGATGATCGTAAGTATAAAAACAAAACCATTATGGGCCGAGTTTACAAAGCCTGTTTATGTGTTACATATGACTGTGTAACTACATTCATTTGCATGGGCTGGGATTTGGCTCAGTCGGTTGAGGGCTCACTTGAGGTGGTTGCATTGCAGGATCGAATCACCTCGGTGGATTCATTCAACTGATTGGGTTTTTTCTTATTCCAGCCAGTGCACCACAACTGGATAAAGGCCATGGTATATGCTTTTCTATCTGTGGGAAAGTGCATATAAAAGACTCCTTGTTGCTAATGGGAAAATGTAGCAGGTTTCCTCTGATGACTGTGTCAGAATTACCTAATGTTTGACATCCAATAACTGATGATAAATTAATCAGTGTGCTCTAGTGGTGTCATTGAACAAAACAAAACGTTTAACATTCATTTGCTAAAAGTAAAGTTTGTTTTATTTAACAACACCACTAGAGCACATTGATTTTTTATCTTATCATCGGCTATTGGACGTCAAACATATCGTCATTCTGACACTGTTTTTAAGAGGAAACCTGCTGTCGCCACATAGGCTACTCTTTTACGATAGGCAGCAAGGGATCTTTTATTTGCGCTTCCTACAGGCAGGATAGCACAAAACATGGCCCTTGTTGAACCAGTTTTGGATCACTGGTCGGTGCAAATGGTTTACACCTACCCATTGAGCTTTGCGGAGCACTCACTCATGGTTTGGAGTTGGTATCTGGATCGATCCCACACCAACCGTGCATCGAGCGAATGCTGTACCACTGGGCTACGTCCTGCCTCATCCATCTATCTATGGACATCTGATTGGTCATTGTTATGTGAACCCATATATCACAATATTGCCCTGTTTTCTGTGTGAAATGGGGAATTCCGTTGGCATTGACCGATAAGCGCTTTCGGTTTTATCAACAGAGTTTGGAAACTTTAGATGTTTCATGCATGTCATCATAGTGAGAAATACCTGTGCTTGCTAGATTATTTTATGATAAACTTACTTTCAGACGATGAACCAAAAATTCCACCATGGGAGGAAGAGGATGGTATTTACGGCATAATGGTAATATTAATAATTGGACTGTTATTTTAAAATCATATAACCTAAACAATATTTGACTGTGTCCTAATGGTAATATTAATACTTTGATTGTTAGTTTAAAATAATACAAACTAAAGAATATTTTATCTATTGTGTTTAAGGCTAATATTTCAATATATTCTTACTGGACTGCACTTTCATTAATTTATATTATTATATAAGCTTGTCTGTCATGCTGATTTTACGAAACAAGTGTCAGGATTTTTGTATTGCCCGAGTGAGAGTAATACATGAACCATATGGATAATTAGTAGGAGTAGGAATAGTATTAGTAGGAGTAGTTGTAGTAGTAGTTGTAGTAGTAGTTGTTGTTGTAGTTGTTGTAGTTGTAGTAGTAGTTGTAGTTGTACTTATTTGTGTGTAATTTTTCTTTTCACATTAATTGATAAAATGTTTATATTGTAATAAGTTTTATTTTTCAGTCTCGAATGGTACGGAATGTGAATCCTAGCTTTATCTGGGTGTTAAAACGAGACGCCATAGATTACCGCTTCCTAACCAAAGACCAAATAGTGAATCACTACTGTAAAGCTGGCTCGTTCACAACTAAGGTAAATACTAGACTGACCAGAAACCAAATAGTGAATCACTACTGTAAAGCTGGCACGGTCACTACCAAGGTAAATATTAGACTGACCAAAGACCAAATAGTGAATCACTACTGTAAAGCTGGCTCATTAACAACTAAGGTAAATACTAGACTGACCAAAGACCAAATAGTGAATCACTACTGTAAAGCTGGCACGTTCACTTCTAAGGTAAATACTAGGCTGACCAAAGACCAAATAGTGAATCACTACTGTAAAGCTGGCTCAGTGACTACTAAGGTAAATACTAGACTGACCAAAGACCAAATAGTGAATCACTACTGTAAAGCTGGCTCGTTAACAATTAAGGTAAATACTAGACTGACCAAAGACCAAATAGTGAATCACTACTGTAAAGCTGGCTTAGTCACTACTAAGTTAAATACTAGACTGACCAAAGACCAAATAGTGAATCACTACTGTAAAGCTGGCTCGTTCACTACTAAGGTAAATACTAGACTGACCAAACACCAAATAGTGAATCACTACTGTAAAGCTGGCTCGTTCACTTCTAAGGTAAATACTAGACTACAGTTTGTACATAAAAGTACAGTTTGATTTTATTTGTACTATGTAAATACTGTCTATAAAAATACGAGTCTTAATGCACAGTTCCTGTTACCTGACAATTCAAGTGAAATATCGTAATTTGCAGAAAAGTAACTTAAAGTGTTTTTCGGACTGACAGGTTGGCTTGTGTATCAACATGAAGAACGTGCCGTGGTTTGAACCAGCGGACCCCGACACATTCTTCCCCAGATGTTATCGGCTCAGCTCGGAAGATGACAAGATAGCTTTCATTGGTTAGTGCAAATTACACACTGATGTTTCTTGTATGTTTCATCACTAGATCAGTATTATTAGTGCAAACTATAGAATAATGTTCCTTGTATATTGCTAGATCGATGTTATTAGTGCAAACTACAGAATAATGTTATCCGTATATTGCTTCAACACTAAGGTCATTGTTATGTTTTTCTGGTTGTCAGGCTATTATACTGCCAACATCTTGAAATTAAGGGCATGCAGGGCTGGCCAAAAGTACTCGTCCACTTACCCGGAACAAGTAAAAATTTGCTTGGACGAGTAAAATGTGCATTTCAGTTGTTCGCCGGGCAACTGAAAATTCCGAAGACAAACTGCCTTTTTATCCCTTTTGTACAATTGCGATTTTAGTAACTCATAGTCTGCTTGCTCATAGTCTGCAGCAAGCGTCGTCCACCATTTCAAAGCATGGCTGAGACTACGAGGCCATTCTCTCTCTCTCACTCTCACTCTCTCTCTCTCTCTCTCTCTCTCTCTCTCTCTCTCTCTCTCTCTCTCTCTCTCTCTCTCTCTCTCTCTCTCTCTCTCTCTCTCTCTCTCCCCTCTCCCCCTCTCCCTCCATCCATCCATCCCAGCTATGTACAGTGTGTTTGTGTGTGCATGTCAGGTCCCTGGATTTCACGGAAACAATAGATTTCGATACCGTGTTGATAGTGTGACGGTAAAATCATGAAACTGAACTTTCATTTCCCATGATTATTATATCGAGTACCATATTTGACCGGAAGTAGGCACACGTCTTTCAATAAGCTCCCCTCCCTTTTGAAGGCATTTAAGAAATTAAGCCTTTATTAGTAACTCATGGTATTTCATTTCGGTGTCTGTGAAGTAAATTGTCAAAAACATTAAAGCATCGAGAAAAAGCTGTTTAGAATGTTACGATCCAGCACATTACTAAAATGGATAAGTAGACTCTTAGTAAAGTTAGTTTTTGCTTTATCTATGTGAGCTCACACAACACATGTGACATCAGGAAATTACCACCACACGATTTGTTTCTCACTAACATAGTAGCGTTTCGTATTGTGAAATTAGGTTGTCCATCTGCAAATTTTCGCATTTGTTTCCCAATTAAATTGATATATTAAATGTACAAGCAAGTAACATTTACTTGATTAAATGTTAAAGGGACATTCCTGAGCTTGCTGCAACTTTTAAGATGTTATCGACTACCAGAGACTTTTTAACGATTGTAATTACATATCAAATATATTTTTCTGCATAAAATATTAGTGGCTGTATATTAAATGTGTTTCTGATCGTTCTAATATTTGTAATAGGTTAAATTTCATTTTATTTCCTAAAAATGATTTTTTCATGAAGACAAAATCCAGTTTGGGCTTCTTACAAATATTGAGATGACCAGAAACACATGGAATATACAGACACTGATATTCTAAACAAGAAAATATATTTAATATGTAAGTTTAATCGTAGAAATATTTTTATTTTTCGGAAACATCTTACAATGCAGCAAACTCAGGAATGTCCTTTTAAAGAACAGTAAGTAGGTGCACATGCAGGACATTTTTTAATGGGATCTAAGCAGTCTCTGGCTGAGTCTGTGTGTCAGACTCACATCGATAGCGCCAAACGCCAGAATTTCTAAGGAAATTTAATATTTAAAACCAAAAAAATCTCTTTGGTACACTTGTCCATTATTATCACCCCCCCCCCCCCCCCCAAAACAAAACAACAACACCCCAAACAAAACAAACAAACAAACAAAACAATAATAATAAAATAAATAAATAAATAAAAGCCGAAATTAACGTTATTTACTGTGAAATTAATAATTTAAAGTAGCATATTTTCCATGATCATTCGAAAGTAAATGGTTCAAGTTTAACCAAAAAAAAACATAAATTCATTTCCAATTTTCCTTCATTCTGATAGCCATTTTTTTTTTTTTTTTACATTCACAAATTAAGGGAAATAAACATATTTAGTAATATTTAAATTTTGATTTAAACTGCTTATGTTTTGGGACGAATTAATTTTGTTGTGGGCAAGTGAAATTTGAGAGTTACTTGCCTGGCGAACAACTGAACATTTTAGGATATGCAGGCCAGCCCTGGCATGAAAATGTGCTTTTTAAAATGTGTATTAGTAGTCTCAAATTTAAAAATCATTCCCCTTCTACTCTCCTGACTAAATCTAAGGAGTGGTTTTTCACTAATATTAATTCATAATGGGTTTACATTATTTATTTGCTGTTTGTGGTGAAAAATAAGGCAGTTTGCTAATGTTGTCTTTCAGAGGATTTCCGGTTGACTGCATGTATAAATATACTGAATATTGTAATCAGTCAGTACGCAGTTGTCAATCAGCTGAGAGAGAATGCAGAGAGTGCAGAGGCCAAGAACAGTGCTAAGCCTGAGGCAGACGTAGCAGTGACTACTGAAGATGAACCTTCTTCCCCAGTCAAACCACCCACGGAAAACAAACTTCCATCCCCAGTCAAACCGCCCACGGAAAACGAATCTCCCTCTCCAGTCAAACCGCCCACAGAAAACAACAGTGAGTCGCAAGAAACGAAGGAAATTACTCCAACAGAAGAAGAACCACTTCCACCATCCAGCACTGTCTCATTGCAGTCAAAAGGTTTTTATAATCCGCCTATGTTATTATTATTATTATTTTTTTATTTTTTTTTATCATCTAATTTAGGAAAGTGGAGATAGCTGGAATATGCCATGGTGATATATTTATACTAAGCTAAGTACTTTTTTATTGATAGCTGTGGTGTTCTTATTTAGTATTTAATTTAAGAGTCATTTGCTCGTCTAACTGATTACAGTGACACGTTTTTATTTTAGACAACTAAATCAGATGCAGGTCAAAACAACAGATGTCCTGTTGGCTGAAATGGGCCATTAATAAATGTTCAGTGATCACTAGCTGTGGCATATATTGTCATATTAGTTGTGGGTTTTTGTTGTTATTTTTGTTTTTTGTTTTTGGTGGGGGTGTTTTTGTTTTGTTTGTTTTTTGTTACAAGAAATCAGACTGAATACAGTTTCATAGCTCCCACTGTCCAATAGTTCATGGTTATACTATTATTTAGAAAACAAATTAAATCTTTAGTGGCAATTTTTATCTATTTTTAGAACTTATAGTGAGTGCAAGAGTGCTGAAGAAGATTAAGAAGAAAATAAATATTTCACTGCGAGTCCTGCAGCAGGCAATGCAGCAGTGCACCCGTTACCTTGCTAACAAGGATCACGAAGATATTGACAAGCCTGATGAGGTAAGCAGAGTTTTCATTAGTTAGACACGTTACCTTGCCAACAAGGATCACAAAGATATTGACAAGCCTGATGAGTTAAGCAGAGTTTTCATTACTTACACCCGTTACCATGCCAACAAGGATCACAAAGATATTGACAAGCCTTATGAGGTAAGCAGAGTTTTCATTACTTACACCCATTGCCATGCCAACAAGGATCATGAAGGTATTAACAAGCCTGATGAGTTAGCATGGCATGCAGGGATTTTCAGTGTCTGCTGTTGCCGCAGCCACATACTTCTTATACTTCTAATTATACACGGGTCTCATTAAATATAGCTGGCCACATGTCTCAAACAGATTCCTGTGTTCAGATGTGATGAACAATCTAGGTACTTGGTATAGGTTCAATTCAATTCAGTGTATTGTACAAAACACAGAGTGTAGATAATCAAGTTTTCAGATTTTCATAAACATATTTCCGTCTTAAGTGTCAAAGTTGTTATTTTTGATAAGGGTTTGATTTATTCCTGGATACGTTTTTGAATTGGTACTTGACAAAGCCTCATGAAATATTCAAATTTGTATTTGTATCTTTGATTAGAGTTAATTTTTATGATCTTTCATCATTTACTTTAATTGTAAATGAATTCTGTGAAAGATAATACACCAGAATATAATTCCATGAACAATGCTTAAACTATATTGAATCCATTATTTAAAATGATATGTACTAGAATTATGTTAATTTTGCCAGTATACACGATGGTCTTATGATTTTGTCTCCATTTAATACATAATATAGATAACATTTAAATACATCAATCTTGACTGATTTAGTTTTTTCATTCCACAGTTGGTTCTGTCAGAGAGTCAGTGGGATCAGCTGATACACAGTTACTACCAGCTCGCTCAGTGAGTTCGTTTTACTTAGCACCAACAGGAGAAAACACACACTTCAATAATGTGTTTCCTTACTTAGCACTGACAGGAGAAAACACACACTTCAACACAATGTTTCCTTACTTAGCACCAACAGGAGAAAACACACATTTCAACAGTGTTTCCGTACTTAGCACCAACAGGAAAAACACACACTTCAACACAGTGTTTCCTTACTTAGCACCGACAGGATAAAACACACACTTCAACACAGTGTTTCCTTACTTAGCACCGACAGGAAAAAACATACTTCAACACAGTGTTTCCTTACTTAGCACCGACATTAAACACACACACTTCAACACAGTTGTTCCTTACTTTACTTGGCACCGACAGGAGAAAACACACACTTCAACACAGTGTTTCCTTACTTGGTACCAACAGGAGAAAACACACACTTCAACACAGTGTTTCCTTACTTGGCACCCACAGGAGAAAACACACACTTCAACACAGTGTTTCCTTACTTAGCACCCACAGGAGAAAACACACACTTCAACACAGTGTTTCCTTACTTAGCACTGACAGGAGAAAACACACACTTCAACATTGTGTTTCCTTACTTAGCACCCACAGGAGAAAACACACACTTCAACACAGTGTTTCCTTACTTAGCACCCACAGGAGAAAACACACACTTCAACACAGTGTTTCCTTAGTTGGCACCAACAGGAGAAAACACACACTTCAACACAGTGTTTCCTTACTTAGCACCGACAGGAGAAAACACACTTCAACACAGTGTTTCCTTACTTGGCACCGACAGGAGAAAACACACTTCAACACAGTGTTTCCTTACTTGGCACCGACAGGAGAAAACACACTTCAACACAGTGTTTCCTTACTTAGCACCGACAGGAGAAAACACACACTTCAACACAGTGTTTCCTTACTTGGCGCCGACAGGAGAAAACACACTTCAACACAGTGTTTCCTTACTTAGCACCGACAGGAGAAAACACACACTTCAACACAGTGTTTCCTTACTTAGCACCGACAGGAGAAAACACACTTCAACACGGTGTTTCCTTACTTGGCACCGACAGGAGAAAACACACACTTCAACACAGTGTTTCCTTACTTGGCACCAACAGGAGAAAACACACACTTCAACACGGTGTTTCCTTACTTGGCACCGACAGGAGAAAACACACTTCAACACAGTGTTTCCTTACTTTACTTGGCACCGACAGGAGAAAACACACACTTCAACACAGTGTTTCCTTACTTGGTACCGACAGGAGAAAACACACACTTCAACACAGTGTTTCCTTACTTGGCACCCACAGGAGAAAACACACACTTCAACACAGTGTTTCCTTACTTAGCACCCACAGGAGAAAACACACACTTCAACACAGTGTTTCCTTACTTAGCACTGACAGGAGAAAACACACACTTCAACATTGTGTTTCCTTACTTAGCACCCACAGGAGAAAACACACACTTCAACACAGTGTTTCCTTACTTAGCACCCACAGGAGAAAACACACACTTCAACACGGTGTTTCCTTACTTGGCACCGACAGGAGAAAACACACACTTCAACACAGTGTTTCCTTACTTGGCACCAACAGGAGAAAACACACACTTCAACACGGTGTTTCCTTACTTGGCACTGACAGGAGAAAACACACACTTCAACACAGTGTTTCCTTACTTTACTTGGCACCGACAGGAGAAAACACACACTTCAACACAGTGTTTCCTTACTTGGCACCAACAGGAGAAAACACACACTTCAACACGGTGTTTCCTTACTTGGCACCGACAGGAGAAAACACACACTTCAACACAGTGTTTCCTTACTTTACTTGGCACCGACAGGAGAAAACACACACTTCAACACAGTGTTTCCTTACTTGGTACCGACAGGAGAAAACACACACTTCAACACAGTGTTTCCTTACTTGGCACCCACAGGAGAAAACACACACTTCAACACAGTGTTTCCTTACTTAGCACCCACAGGAGAAAACACACACTTCAACACAGTGTTTCCTTACTTAGCACTGACAGGAGAAAACACACACTTCAACATTGTGTTTCCTTACTTAGCACCCACAGGAGAAAACACACACTTCAACACAGTGTTTCCTTACTTAGCACCCACAGGAGAAAACACACACTTCAACACAGTGTTTCCTTACTTAGCACCCACAGGAGAAAACACACACTTCAACACAGTGTTTCCTTACTTAGCACTGACAGGAGAAAACACACACTTCAACATTGTGTTTCCTTACTTAGCACCCACAGGAGAAAACACACACTTCAACACAGTGTTTCCTTACTTAGCACCCACAGGAGAAAACACACACTTCAACACAGTGTTTCCTTAGTTGGCACCAACAGGAGAAAACACACACTTCAACACAGTGTTTCCTTACTTAGCACTGACAGGAGAAAACACACACTTCACCTCAATGTTTTCTTCCTTTAAAACAAATGGGATTTTTTATCACAGGTGATTAACTGAAAAAAAAAGCTCAATGTTAGTTACACAACAGAAAAATAAAGTTGTCAATGTCTTAATTTGCTTATTTCTCTAGTATAGATGTATTTTGCATTTTAACTATAATATAGGGGTTTTTTAAATTGTGTTTGTTGATGTTAATATTTTAATTTGCAAAGTCACTATATCTTTTTGATATATGTATTTTATTTTATATATTAAGCACTCATAATATTTTTGTTATGCTAACAATTTTACTCGTTCTTTGTCATTTATTCTAAGACCAATTCCATGATGGATTCCTTTTAAATATTTTTTATTCTACATTAATCCTGGATTGTTGAAATATTAAAAACTTCATGTATGTTCAAATATCTTTGAAGTATTAACACAGAAAGTATAATTTATTTTATGCTGATGGATTTACATAATTTATTTATGTAATGTGATGGTTGTTATTGTTTTCAGTGAAGGTGGGTTCGTTCCTGCGGTACCCCAGACCCTTCTTGGTCAGTGTGAGAGTTTGTTAAACCGGATCAAGTCCAAGTTTCCGCAGTTTGAGATGAACGGCACACGCAATGTCTGGATTGTAAAACCTGGAGCCAAGTCAAGAGGAAGAGGTGATGCTATATTTATTGTTTTGTAGTATGTTTTGAGAGGTCTTAAAGGTGCATTTACAAAGTTACAAACAACCATATTCACTAGGTGTTCCTGTATTTGCCATATGTGACTACACATTAACCATTTCCACATATTATCTTTGCGTAATGAAGTCAACAACATCAAAACTGTAATGTGCTGCTACTCGTCGTATACAGTGCTTTTGTTCAGAATCCTTGGTGAAAAGTATACAGACAACATTCATTGCTTATCCTTGAAAAAGAAAGTAAATATAATTGGTTTTAACTTTGGGTCTTGCCCTTCAAGGATTGTTCATCCTAAATGATGATATTCTGGGCTTTTTGTTTGTAGACATTATTTGTGAACGTTTGCAGTAATGACAAAATAGTATCGCTTGCTCATTCATTCATTCATTCATTCATTCATCCATTTATTCATCGATTCGTTCCTTGCAGGAATCATATGTTACAACAAGCTGGAGGACATGCTGAAGCTGGTAAATGCTCAGGTCTGTCAGAAAGATGGAAAATATGTCGTCCAGAAGTACATTGGTAATTATTTCTATTATGATCATAATTTAACGTTAAATATGTTGTCAAAAACAAAAGAGTGCCATTTTACAGGCTAGATTACAACTTGACATATCATAGTATGAGTTGTTTTTTAATTTTTCAGAGAGACCTCTACTGGTGTACAACACCAAGTTTGACATCCGCCAGTGGTTCCTGGTGATGTTCTTAACCTTTAGACTACTGGATTAATTTTTAACAAAAACCACGTTGAGTGGGTACAAGTTTATAATTTTTACAACATATATTCACTTAAATGTTTTATAAAAACATGAAATAAAGTTCATATATGAATCGGTAAGTATTATTTTCGTGTTTTTTTGTGTAATTTTTATTATTTTAGATCGGTTAATGGTGATTAAAATTAGGCAAAAAATCGAAAAAGTTGCGTTTACTTACGGGCATTTGTGGCCAGCTGTCCAGTATTTATGTCCATTATTCCACATAACAGTGGTTTTCTGACCAGAATTTTTTTTTAAACCCGAACTAACATTCATATTGCAATATTTGGTAATTTTCGTTGTTGGTAAAACGATCAAATTTATTATCAAATAGGCTGTCACAATCAGCTATCGATCCCTGAAAATGACCACGACGTGCCGCCATTGTTGTCAAGCGAAAATACTTGCCGAAAACCACTTTTTTAACTCAAAATTTCAAGGTATTTTCATTTGAAAAAATCAAAACAAAAGCCACCATTTTGAAAAAAAATATTTTTTCTTTAATTATATTTCCGTTTCCGGTGAGTGTCGTGTGCAAAACGGTGGGAAATATGAATTGGGGAGTGCACTGTATACAGTGTACAGTATATCGACTGACGTGACGTCGGTCGGGCGAGATATCTCGCCTGCAGTAGTCAGAAGGTTAAATATATAGGGCTTGATGTATCGTATAGTATGAGTTATTATCTCATCTTTCAGAGAGGCCTGTACTGGTGTACAACACGAAGTTTGACATCTGCCAGTGGTTCCTGGTGATGTTCTTAAATATAGAGGGCTTGATTTATCGTATAGTATGAGTTGTTTTTTAATCTGTCAGAGAGGCCTCTACTGGTGTACAACACGAAGTTTGATATCCGCCAGTGGTTCCTGGTGACCGACTGGAGTCCCCTGACGATGTGGTTCTACACGGACAGCTATGTGCGGTTCTGCTCCAAGCAGTACACCCTGGACGACTTCGACGAAGCCATCCACCTGTCGAACAACGCCATCCAGAAAAACAAGAAGAACGGGCCACGCTCGCCCAAACTACCCAGCGACAACATGTGGACGCACGAAGACTTCAAGTCCTTTCTTAGGTTCGGCTTGTCGGTCGTTCTGTCAGTGTAATTCAGGCCTTTGAAAATTGCCAGAATTATTGTTTCATTCATGTGTCTTCACGCAAATGTAAAAGATTTGTTAGCGTAACCTATTTTCTGTTCGCGCATTAAATTTAGGACATTATTTACATGGATTTAACGGGTTACGCAAAAAGAAAATGGGTTACCTGAATTTATTTTTGCGTAAACCATAAATGGATTTCACAAATATTGAATTCTCAGAGTTCTGTAAATTGTGGGTGTGCAATTCTAAAGACATGTTTATCATGTAGTTGACCTTTTTGTGGGTGTGCATTTCTAAAGACATGTTTATCATGTAGTTGACCTTTATATGGGTGTGCAATTCTAAAGGCATGTTTATCATGTAGTTGACCGTTATGTGGGTGTGCAATTCTAAAGACATGTTTATCATGTAGTTGACCTTCATGTGGGTGTGCAATTCTAAAGAAATCTTTATCATGTAGTTGACCTTTATGTGGGTGTGCAATTCTAAAGACATGTTTATCATGTAGTTGACCTTTATGTGGATGTGCAATTCTAAAGACATGTTTATCATGTAGTTGACCTTTATGTGGATGTGCAATTCTAAAGACATGTTTATCATGTAGTTGACCTTTATGTGGGTGTGCAATTCTAAAGACATGTTTATCATGTAGTTGACCTTTATGTGGGTGTGCAATTCTAAAGAAATCTTTATCATGTAGTTGACCTTCTTCTTTTTGTTTAGTGTTTTATGCAATGTACTAAATGAGCTTTCATTTTGTATTGTGTTTATGTCCTGAGTGAAATAATTTTCAGTTGTGAGCTTTAGCCAGTGACAATGCAAATTATTTCACGAGAGACATAAACATGATACGAAATGGTATTGAGTTTAACATATTTATTATCCAGTAGTTGATATCAATTTATATCAATGAACTCATTTAATTAACATTTCAATGTGGTCGTAGTGTGCCAGTCGTATGACGTCGCAGTGACATTCTAGTGGGACACAACACTTTGATGTGTACCAAGATGTTTTTAATTATATGGGTAATAAACTGTAAGTATGAAAGGGTTAAAAGTGTGTGTAGTTTTAGTTATTCACCTTTGACCATGGGGGATATTAGAAAGTTGCTTGTCTCTATGTTTGTGCATGTAAAAGTTGGGAGTGAAGATCTTGGACAATTTATAACAAACATGTTTTAAATCAGATACATGCTGTCATCAGGAACCATGACCACAGTTGTTCTGTTTTTATAACGTATGGCACTTTACACTATTTGCTGCTCAAATGTTTTGTAAGAATAGTTTCTTCCTGTTTTAACGTGATTAATCTGTTATTTGACGATTTTGTTTTTAAGGAGATAAATTGCATCAAGTGAATGTCAAAGTTTATGTTGAATGTTTGTTTGTTTTTTGTAGCCAGAGGAAGCAAGGCAACATCTGGGATGACGTCATTTACCCCGGGATGAAGAAAGCTGTTCTTTGTTCCTTGTTGGTCACACAGGATCTCATCGAGTACAGAAAGGTTGGCACACATATTTTTGGGAGAGTTGTTTGAGGAATGTTCGTCACTGACTACTACAGTGATGCAATCAGGGAATAAATAAACCTTTGAGGCTTGACAGAAGAAACCAAATCATCTCATTGTATTTTATTTTTAGATTAGATATTTAAAAATGCCTCTTTATAAATTAAAAAACACATAATATGAAAGGTCAGCACAAATTAATTTTCTTATTTGCTGGTTCTAAATACTTCCTCATAATTTGTAGGAATTTTGTTGTATGGTAGGGGATCTTTTTGGGATTGGATTTTTAAAATGCCTCTTTATAAATCAAAATGAATTATAAATAAAAGCTACTTTTTAATTTTGATAGTGTAGCCAGTTTGTATTGACCAATTATAGTGACCGCTTAAAGAAAGTCATGAACTGCTACCAGTAAAATTTCTCCTAGTCAAATGACCTGACTCAACTTGTTTGATTTGGCTAGATATTTAATGGCATGTTCTTTACATCATTTATTTTAAGCAAAATTTGAGAATTGTAAGTTTAAAGGGGCATTCCTGAGTTTGATGCACTTTTTAAGATGTTATCGACTAAAAGAGACTTTTTAACGATTGTAATTACATATCAAATATATTTTTCTGAATACATTATGAGTGGCTGTATCTTAAACGTGTTTTTGATCGTTCTAATATTTGTACTAGGTTAAATTTCATCTATTTCCTAAAATATTGTTTTTGTCGTACGTACGAAATTATTTGAAGATAAATCCAGTTTGGGCTTCTTACAAATATTAAGAAGACCAGAAACACATTGAATATACAGACACTGATATTCTAAACAAGAAAATATATTTAATATACAAATTTAATCATAGAAATATTTTATTAGTCGGAAACATCTTACAATGCAGCAAACTCAGGAATGTCCCTTTAAGAACTGTTGTTGAATGTGACAGAGATAACATATTTCAAGAATGAAGTTCTGAATTTTGTATGTGATACTGCAAAACACTTTTTTGTTTTACTTAGCTTATCGAAAGCTAGGAATAAATATGATTTTTCCCACTCTTCGTGTTGACTTGCAGGATTAAAACAATAACAGGTTAATCATGTTGGCCATCGGCTTTATCCTGTTGAGGACGAATGGGGAATTCTGCTTGACACGTCTTGCGGAGTTGCCCATTCTTACAGTTACAGGATACAGCCTATAACCTACATGATTCACGTGTTATTCTCTGTGTGATTGTGATGAATGTGTTCGCCTTGCAGTCGTCATTTGAGCTGTACGGTGCCGACTTCATGCTCACTGAAGACTTCCATCCCTGGCTGATTGAAATCAACTCGAGTCCCAGCATGGAGGCCAGTACGGCCATCACCGCGAGATTGTGCGCCAATGTGCTCGAAGATACCATTAAAGGTAAACATTGTCACAGAAAGTCTCACATAGGACACCGGTTTCCAATGGCAACCACTGACTTATAAACGGGCTTGAAATTAGGGTCTTGACTTATAACCAAGATCAACTTATAACTGAAGATATACATTAATAATAACAACAACAATAGAATGGGCTTGAAATTAAGGTCTTGACTTATAACCAAGATCAACTTATAACTGAAGATATACATTAATAATAACAACAACAATAGGCAATAACAAAACACAATTACTTTGATATTATCAAACAAGGTGAGATATAGGTCAGAAAAAACATTAAAGATGTCTTTTTGTTTAAAAGAAAATACCGGTATGAAATTACAATAACAGAGATTTGGGTAAATTTCTTTTTATTGAAATACTTTGTCTTATTCAGCAAACTGGATTTTTAAATCATGTTGAAAAGAGCAAAGAAAAATTGCAAAATGATGGAGGCTATTTAAATTAATTTTCTAATAAAACAAATACTGCTAATGTTCTGTAACTGAATATATATTCACTGCTTGTAATCCACCATTTTTTCTTCTTTTATTTTTTTTCAGTTGTAATTGATAGAAAAAATGACAAAAACTGTGATATAGGAAAGTTTGAACTGGCGTACAAACAGCCGTTTGTGGCTGCCCCGTCATACATAGGAATGAATCTCAGTCTGGATGGACAAACAATCCGCCGTATCGGCACAGTCAAGCGTTCTGAGACCAGCAATGGTCAGAACAGTGAACCCTATTTTACACCAAGGACCAATGTTCGGCAGTCTGCATCGCTGGACAAAATGGCAGAACTAAAAAAGGTGATGGCACCCACAAGCTCTGCCAGTGTTGTTGCGACAAGTACAAAAGGTGCTCTTCCTGAAGGAGGTGGAAAAGTGAAGAAGAGTTACTCTCTAAGCAAAGTGTCAGAATCTCCATTAGTGTTGGAATCGCCTTATGACAAACCACACATTTTGTTCCCCGGCCAAAAGACTTCAAGTGTGGAGCACAAGAAGACCGACATTTCTGGTTCAAGTGTCGCTGGAGGAAATTCCACCACAATCTCGGTGAAGCACGGGATGCTTGTACAGCCACCACTCCAGCCAAAACCGTCCAGCCAAACTCCGTCTCTGTCTGTGACAAACTCGCGGAGAATCGTGTCGCGCACGTCTGTGTCAAACACTTACAAGATTCAGACTCCCACGACGGACAAAGTGAAACCCGTTGTTTCCGTGAACAACGTGGAGTCCACCGACTTGCAGACAATCAAGGCCTCAGGAGGATCCAAAGGTAATGGCAGCGGGGTGTTCCAGCCCAGTCATAAGATTAAGCGTAAGAGTAAGCGGTCGCTGATAAAGCGAGACAAGAACCGCACGCACGTGACGATCCGCTTCCCGCACGTGCCGTACGCCAATGTGAACGTGGCCTTCTCGCTGCCCGACAGCGGCCACACGGGGCCACCCAAACTCAAGTACTTCACACAGGCTTGTACGCCACGCGACGAATTCTATGGTCCAAGCCTTCCACTGGCTGGGGTTGAGAGTTCTTAGCAGTCCACGTTCTGGGCCAATCCAGTTAGTCCTTAGGCCTACCCAATTGCTACTTAGGCCTGTGCTTTAGTCATCCTTAGGCCTACCCAATTGCTACTTAGGCCTGTGCTTTAGTCATTAAGCCTACCCAATTGCTACTTAGGCCTGTGCTTTAGTCATTAGGTCTTCCCAATTGCTACTTAGGCCTGTGCTTTAGTCATTAGGTCTACCCAATTGCTACTTAGGCCTGTGCTTTAGTCATTAGGTCTACTCAATTGCTACTTAGGCCTGTGCTTTAGTCATTAGGTCTACTCAATTGCTACTTAGACCTGTGCTTTAGTCATTAGGCCTGACCCATCACTACTTGGGTCAGTGCTTTAGTCATTAGGTCTGACCCATTACTACTTGGGCCTGTGCTTTAGTCATTAGGTCTGACCCATCACTACTTGGGTCAGTGCTTTAGTCATTAGGCCTGTTTAATTAGTTCTTAAGCCAATCCCATTTGGTCTTAGGCCAGTGCTTTAGTCATTAGGTCTACTCAATTGCTACTTGGGTCAGTGCTTTAGTCATTAGGCCTGACCCATCACTACTTGGGTCAGTGCTTTAGTCATTAGGCCTGACCCATTACTACTTAGACCTGTGCTTTAGTCATTAGGCCTGACCCATCACTACTTAGGCCTGTGCTTTAGTCATTAGGTCTGACCCATCACTACTTGCGTCAGTGCTTTAGTCATTAGGTCTGACCCATTACTACTTAGACCTGTGCTTTAGTCATTAGGTCTGACCCATCACTACTTGGGTCTGTGCTTTAGTCATTAGGTCTGACCCATCACTACTTGGGTCTGTGCTTTAGTCATTAGGTCTGACCCATCACTACTTGGGTCAGTGCTTTAGTCATTAGGTCTGACCCATCACTACTTACGTCAGTGCTTTAGTCCTTAGGTCTGACCCATCACTACTTAGGCCTGTGCTTTAGTCCTTAGGTCTGACCCATCACTACTTGCGTCAGTGCTTTAGTCCTTAGGTCTGACCCATCACTACTTGCGTCAGTGCTTTAGTCCTTAGGTCTGACCCATCACTACTTGCGTCAGTGCTTTAGTCCTTAGGTCTGACCCATCACTACTTGCGTCAGTGCTTTAGTCCTTAGGTCTGACCCATCACTACTTGCGTCAGTGCTTTAGTCCTTAGGTCTGACCCATCACTACTTGGGTCAGTGCTTTAGTCCTTAGGTCTGACCCATCACTACTTGGGTCAGTGCTTTAGTCCTTAGGTCTGACCCATCACTACTTGGACCTGTGCTTTAGTCATTAGGTCTGACCCATCACTACTTGGACCTCCTTAGGTCTGACCCATCACTACTTGGGTCAGTGCTTTAGTCATTAGGTCTGACCCATCACTACTTGGGTCAGTGCTTTAGTCATTAGGTCTGACCCATCACTACTTAGGCCTGTGCTTTAGTCATTAGGTCTGACCCATCACTACTTGGGTCAGTGCTTTAGTCATTAGGTCTGACCCATCACTACTTGGGTCAGTGCTTTAGTCCTTAGGTCTGACCCATCACTACTTGGGTCAGTGCTTTAGTCATTAGGTCTGACCCATCACTACTTGGGTCAGTGCTTTAGTCATTAGGTCTGACCCATCACTACTTGGGTCAGTGCTTTAGTCATTAGGTCTGACCCATCACTACTTGGGTCAGTGCTTTAGTCATTAGGTCTGACCCATCACTACTTGGGTCAGTGCTTTAGTCATTAGGTCTGACCCATCACTACTTGGGTCAGTGCTTTAGTCATTAGGTCTGACCCATCACTACTTGGGTCAGTGCTTTAGTCATTAGGTCTGACCCATCACTACTTGGGTCAGTGCTTTAGTCATTAGGTCTGACCCATCACTACTTGGGTCAGTGCTTTAGTCATTAGGTCTGACCCATCACTACTTGGGTCAGTGCTTTAGTCATTAGGTCTGACCCATCACTACTTGGGTCTGTGCTTTAGTCATTAGGTCTGACCCATCACTACTTGGGTCAGTGCTTTAGTCATTAGGTCTGACCCATCACTACTTGGGTCAGTGCTTTAGTCATTAGGTCTGACCCATCACTACTTGCGTCAGTGCTTTAGTCATTAGGTCTGACCCATCACTACTTGGGTCAGTGCTTTAGTCATTAGGTCTGACCCATCACTACTTGGGTCAGTGCTTTAGTCATTAGGTCTGACCCATCACTACTTGGGTCAGTGCTTTAGTCATTAGGTCTGACCCATCACTACTTGGGTCAGTGCTTTAGTCATTAGGTCTGACCCATCACTACTTGGGTCAGTGCTTTAGTCATTAGGTCTGACCCATCACTACTTGGGTCTGTGCTTTAGTCATTAGGTCTGACCCATCACTACTTGGGCCTGTGCTTTAGTCATTAGGCCTGTTTAATTAGTTCTTAAGCCAATCCCATTTGGTCTTAGGCCAGTGCTTTAGTCCTTAGACCAGAGCATGAGTTCTAGGCTGATTCTCAATATTCATTGAACCAATCCCAGTTGGCCCTTAGGTCAGTGCAGCATCACGCCATTAATCACTTTACGCCATATTAGATCATAGGCCAGAAACATAGTTTGCTTTTATACTTCTGACTATCTGATTACCACCCCACGTTTGACTATGATTTTGTTTTAATGTGGTACAATATATGCTATGAATATCACTGTACATGCTATAAAAGGCATTGTAATGTTTGTAGAAAGCTATAATAGTATAATGCTTCTTTATGAGATGCGTGTGTGTGTGGGGGGGGGTGTGTGTTTGGGAGGTTGTTTCTTTAGTTTTTATTTAATTAATCAACCGGTTATTTGAAGCTATGCAGAAGATTAAATGTTTGAATAATGTAATCCAAAGAATAAAGTTTGCAGTGGTTTGTACTATCAGTTGTAGTGTTTGTGACAGTTGAATTATTTAAAACTTACAAATGTGCTGCAGTTTGGTTCTCTGTTTCTGCCCTTGTCTTACAAATAAAACAGATTACTTGGGTCAGATTTACAAAATGTAATGATTGCATACTTATATTGGAAACAAGGATGAAATAAGACTTGTCATTGTGGATAAATGATTGTGTTTACATACATTTAACCAAATTAATTATTGAATATACAAGAATCGCTGTTTATGGAAGTTACCTGTGACTAAGCGATTGGATAAAGTATATTAGTGAAGTTTGCTTTTAAAATGGCTGTTATGCATAATCTTGTTTGTTTAATTTTTAGATATTTTACTCTGTTTGTTGAGGATAAAGATCGCTCATATGCCTGGTCTTGTAAAATATTCTTAGCACAAATTCCTATAACAGATTATCAGCTTTATTCAGGTAGAGTGCAAATTATCAGCTTTATTCAGGTAGAGTGCAAATTATCAGCTTTATTCAGGTAGAGTGCAAATTATCAGCTTTATTCAGGTAGAGTGCAAATTATCAGCTTTATTCAGGTAGAGTGCATATTATCAGCTTTATTCAGATAGAGTGCAGATTATTAGCTTTATTCAGGTAGAGTGCAAATTTAAGCTCTGTATTGTTATAAAAACATTACATTTTGTGTTTGGAATATAGCAGTTTTATTCTGGTTTAACAGGATATTCCAGTTTAACGCCCTGGCAATGGACTGCAGGTGAAATGGGTAAGGGAAACATATTCTGGGTTGTATATATCACAGTTTGGGTGCTTTTCTTATTAATCAAGTCTAGCTTTTTTTTGTCTTCCATTTAATTTTTGGGCTGATCAAGTTTTTTAATACTTTAAATATCAATACACATAAATATACGATAATCTTAGTATGCATATTTAACAATATATAATGCACATTATTGCTTAATATCAACACATATAATCGTATAGTTAATTATTAAAACGGTTAAATGTGACGACTATTATATATAACGGGCGCAGCCATTTTGTACCATCTCAGTGAGTACGCCCTCTGGCGAGCTGGTGGTTACGTAATACTTAACGAGTCACGTCAGGAATGAGCCTTAGAACTAGAGAAACACAATCTACCTGGTTTCTGCGGGATGATAAATAGTCATACATTGCAATGTTCTGTAATAATACACATCCCAGTAAGCCAGCAATATATCCAGCACTATATATATTATTTTTCAATACAAAATAAAATACCATTGTCAAAGTGGCTACACAACAAGTCGAAACAATTAACAATGTTTTGCCCATGCATTAACCTACGTACTGAAATGATACACGGAGTGTTTTCTTAGTTAATTAGTCTATGCTGTTAGTTGCTTCTACCTGTGATTCCTGATTGGCAGGTGTGTATTTGATTGGTAACAAGACCAGCCAATTAATTGACGCTGTCTAGACACAAAAATACATACCGGTATTGTGGAATATTACCTGTCGCCCCTAAAATTGTAATGGACATGGTTTATTACTGTAAATAGTTCTGTAAAACTATTGATTAAGTAGACTTTTCCATCTTAAACCACAGAACTGACCAATTACATAGTCCCAAAGAAAAGAAAATTACCACTTGGGTATCATGGGTTGTCGTTTTTGCTCCAACGTAGCATATCAATAGGCGTAATAGTGTACATTTTTCCTTTGGATTATTACACAGAGAAAAATACTATAACCCCATTTTGTTCCGTTAATGCAACTTGAAATATATTTAGTTAAATAGTTTATTATATTATTACGTCATTATGCTGTTTTATAAGTCAGGTTGATCAAAGAGAAGCACCTTGTCGAAAATTACTGCTTTTGTTTACACTGTACATACAGGAGATGGTCAGGAGCTGACGTCACTTCGCCCCAAGCTATCCCACCGGACGTCACAAAAACGAAACAAAATGGCTGCCCCCAGTTAGCAGGAATAATCATGTTTTTTTATTAACTCTAAAATTACGCGTTTTTCATTTGCTAAAGTGTCAGTATGTGTTGGTGGTCCAACACATAAGGCTCTTGTTTTAGTTGACCCTACCTTTAAGAATTTGTGAAATACAGCAGTTTTGAAATGTTTTTGTCTTGGGCAAAATGCTCACCAACGGCAGTTTTCAGCTTTCCTGCAGCAGTATTAGACTGGTGACATTTGCAACAAATGTAAAAACAAAAACTTATCCCTTTAATAAATGGCAATAACTTATCCAACAGCGATTGCTGTCAGTGCCGTCATTACGTTCGAGCCTTGATTATATATTGACTGTCGGAATTTTACAGCTACATTTCTGCAAAATATTTGTAACCTGCCTGACCAATGGGTCAATATTTTTAAAGAATATATCAGTCTGTGTACACTTTGCTATCAAATTTGAAATGCAGTCTCCATTTTTTAAGCAAATGTCATTTTCTGTGTTGGGGTGAAATATGAACTTACATTTATGGATGTGACTAATTTAACTTACTTAATTTTATAAACACTGACAAAAACAGTAAAAGATGGCACTTGAAATTCCCAACCAATATTGTATGACGTTTCAGTAATTTATATCATAGTTATCTCCCTCTTTTATTCCCACATTGTGAGTCTGATTTTTTTATAGTTATTTCTGCAATTCACTATATATTTTTTGTTCTTTGTTTGTCTTAAGCCCATATACAGTAATAAAAGATATTTTTCAACTAGCATATTCAGTGCCAATTAACATAAAAATAAGTTTTTTTAGAGATACCTCACCATTAATACTTCACCATTTATTAGATCGTGTACTCATGATCCGTATACCGTGGACAGTCCTACTTCATTAACATATTTCCCCAATTACTGATTAATATATATATATATATATATATATTTGTGTATTGTATTTACTATTTGTTGCCCTTTATAGGGATAAACAAATATTAATTTTTAAAACAAGTTGGATATTGGGGGCCAGAATTTTGTAATAAAGGGAATGAATTTGGGTAGGGTGGGTTGCATCTCTGCACTTTTTTATGCTTAGTCCATCAGTTTTCGAAGTGTTTGTTACAGAACTTTACACCTACTATAGATTGTATTTAGCATTGCAACATTTCAGCAAGACACCAGTAACCTTTAGAACTAACCGTGTTGTACTCTAACATAAGCATTCATACAAACAGGTACAAATGTAGCATGGTAACCCATAGAACAAACATCAGAATGATACACACTTTTTGTTTTGTGGGTGGGGGGTTGCATCTCTGCGCTTTTTTGTTCTTAGTTTATTACCTAAATAACTTTTTCTTTTTTCCCCCATTTTTCAGTCTTATATTAAATTACTTTTGTGCTTCTGTTTTCATTATAATAGAGGGTGAATAACAATACTTTAGTAGTGCATGTATTAGGCCTACCGTCACTTGATTCAACTTGTTTCATATTCATTGTCTCAGGCACAGTCAAACACTTGGATTGTTTGTCATGAGTTTCACAAACTGTATGTTTTATATACAGTGTACATAAAACATAATTTACAGTGCGTGAGAAAAGTACTGTATTAAAAATAATATCTCAGCAATTTAAAGGCAGTTACCGGTAGGTATGTTAGACACATACAGTTGTTTTGTCACTTGGTCTAGAGTGTCAGAGAGGAAACTGACAGCCACCATAGAGGCTGCTTTTACTGAATAACAGCAAGGGTTCCTTTATATGCACTTTGTTATAGACAGGGAGACATATCCCACATAATGTATATCAGTCATGGGGCAGTAGTTGGGACATGGGTCACCTATAGCTCACTCATTACAGAGCCAGGGATAATGTATTCTGCTGGCACTTGATATGATTTCTGTTCTGCATGCGGCATGCCACTCAAACGGTAGACTTTGTGGAAGGAAGGGAAGAAATGGTATATTTAACAAGGCACTAGATTGTCTGAATTACTTTATAATCAGGATTTTAACATACTAACACATGAAGTCTGTTTATATAAGTTTTTGACTGTTTTGACTGTGCTCAACATATGAATAGGAAAATGCTATTTTAGTCTGTAGTCAGCTGTAGGTACTAACAGATGATGGGTTGCCCAGCGCTTGCCACTGCCAATCTTTCAGTACCAACAGTGGCACTGGCTGTGATTCGTAGTAAAGTCAGCGTAAAATACAGCCAAATCATGCATTATTAAATATACACAAGAGAAGCTGACAAATGTGTTAAGACCTGTGAAGAGGTTTATATCAGTACAGACGGTTGTATTCAAGTTGCAAGTAATAGACTGAATTCAGGAATTTTCTTCTCTTGTAGTTTAGTATTCCACCAGAAAAGTAAACATTATATAATACAGATATTTTGGGATTCCATGACAAAATCTTTAACTTTTGGGATTCATGGAAGTGTGGAATTCTGCTAAATTGGCAGTCTGAAAATACCCTGTCTTCACATGTAGTCCCATAATTGTGTTCCATACTGACACTGTATAGAAAGGTATCAGTATGAAATAGGATCATTTGCATGAGAAGATCACCCATACCCATGTATACAAGATGTACATTTGTATGTACCAGTATACCCATCCACAGAGTTAAAATCAAGCAGTTCGTAATAATCATGTTCTGCCCTGGATAGAGTATTGTTTTCTGACAATTTCTATCAAAATATGATTTATTGTGTGTCATGCTCATATCGGTCTACTCTGTCAATGTTGTCACAATACACTGACCTCGGACTCTCCTCAATATTGAAACTCACCCTTTGATGATTTTTGTTCTGCGCTTACAAATATATTTTGATGGTAAACAGAGCATCATATTTTTACACTTTGTTCAACCTTTATTATACAATAACAAATTTTTATTTTCTGCTTAGATTGAAATATTTTTAAGTTGATGCTTAATTATGTCATAAAATGATGTGAAATCACTGTAATGTAAAGTGGGTAGTTATATCATTGATCTAGGACGGTCTCTGAGACCTGGCCTGGTGCTTAGAAAACTGTTAGAGTCTAGACTCAAAACTCTAATACAGTCTGAGACACCAATGTCATGACAACGCCATACAAATTGTATGCGTGTTACGTCATTAGGATTTGAGTCTGGACTCTAAATGCACGGACCCAGATTTTTGTTTAGTGTGATATGATGACACATTTTGTGATTTGTTGTGTGCTTGCATGGTGGCTTCGTTTGGACAAGAGTTTGTTTGGATTGCCAGCCACTGATATGAAATCATGACAGCCGAGTGCTAACTCTTTAATATGATGTTAAAGTATTTATTTGTCAAATATGTGTGTGTTTGATTTCTCTATTATTTGTGAACTGATTTTGTATATTATTTATAAATTTTTGCTACTAGTATTGGGTTTTTTTAATGTGTTTTATATATCTAATGTAATAACTAACATGTTACTTAACAAATGAAAATAATTTAATAAATTAATAGGAATTACTGTTTTTAAAAACAAGTTATAAAACTATATTGTACCATTTTATATGTTTATGTCTAATTTATAAATGCTTATGATATATGAAGACATTTTAAAATTGTTATGGATGAATTACTTCAATTAATACAGCTTTCTATGAACAGATACATAATTTGAAAACAATGTTTATGAAATAATTCTTGTGCTTGGCTTGTTTGTACAGATTCAGTGTATTATTGTGGACCAATATTCATACTTTGCACATCTCTAGTGGTGTTTCTCATCTTTTACTGATGGTTGTTTTGGGAGGGAGGGGTTAGTATTTGTATGTATACATGTCTGTGGAGCAGTCTGTGTTTGACATTAATGTTTGTACATTGTAAATTTCATCCATCAAATCTTATTTCATGCAACATAGATGTAGTGACATGTATTTTAAAATATTAATCACAATTTAGCTATTTTTGAAACACTGAAAATAAGATTTTAAAAATATTTCACAAGAAGTCAAGACTGATAAAGCAGCAACACATAATATATGTACTGTTGTATTTAACAAAATGTACATCTTTATTATCTAAATTACATCTTAATTATTTTAATCTATCAATAATCAGCACAAGCATGTATAGAATTATTTGTACAGATGTTTTCATTCTGTGTTTCACTCCTAATTAATAACCAGTATTTTGTGTGTGTGGTTTGTTTTTGGCTGGTTGGCCATTAAACATTCATTTATTCATTCATTTATTGATAATGTTCCATTCACTTTACATTACGAAGGTAAGAAACGTCAGAGAAAACCCCGTCGCACCCGTCTGAAGGTCAGCCTGTCGCTGACCAAATCGGCATCTGTGGTCGTGTTGCGAAAAGCTCCTATTGTCAAATTGCTCATTGTTAATCACCAGGGACGAGTAGCTCAGTCGTAAATTGGCTCAAGGTGACTTTGGTTTTTAAATGTTCCACGCATTCTCAGTCCGCTTTCAGTCCCTGTGCATGGATAACGTATGATCACTGCTTGCAATAGTCACTCATGCAGTTTCTCCATACAATCACTGCTTGCAACTCAATCTCATTGCTTTCTATTAGGTAATGTCTTCTGTTATCCAACTTCTCATTTCAAATTGTTCATGTCCTCGTGACAAAAAAGAAGAAGAAATGTTTACAATTTATTAAGTTTTTTCATGTTTTGTTTTTTGAAGTATTATTTTTCTTTCTTTTTTTGTAATGTTTTGGTTCTTTGAAGTTTTGTGGATGGTGAACATTTTCTTTATAGACTCCCTTTCATTTTTATTGGTTGGTATATTTAGAAAGAAAAAAACTTAAATTAAAACATATTTACTGACTCAGAGATGGAATGCATATTATAAATACCAGTAACTGAAGACTTCTATTTGTGAGAGGTGAAATTTACCCTGGTTTTTGAGAGGAAGTTTACAGTGAAATTTACCCTGGTTTTTGAGAGGAAGTTTACAGTGAAATTTATTCTGTTTTTTGAGAGGAAGTTTACAGTGAAATTTACCCTGGTTTTTGAGAGGGAGTTTACAGTGAAATTTACCGGGTTTTTTAGAGGAAGTTTACAGTGAAATTTACCTGTTTTTTAGAGTTTACAGTGAAATTTACCTGTTTTTTAGAGTCTACAGTGAAATGTACCCTGGGTTTTTTTAGAGGAGGTCTACAGTGAAATTTACCCTGGTTTTTTTTAGAGGGGAGTCTACAGTGAAATTTACCCTGGTTTTTTTTAGAGGGAGTCTACAGTGAAATTTACCCTGGTTTTTTTTAGAGGAAGTCTTCAGTGAAATTTACCCTGTTTTTACAGGAAGTCTACAGTGAAATTTACCCTGGGTTTTTTTAAGAGGGAGTCTACAGTGAAATTTACCCTGGGTTTTTTTAAAGGGAGTCTACAGTGAAATTTACCTTGTTTTTTTTTAGAGGGGAGTCTACAGTGAAATTTACCCTGGTTTTAGAGGAAGTCTACAGTCAACTTTACCCAGGCTTTTTGCATCCACACATGACACCCCTTCCACACACATTGTCCTGTGTCTGTCAAATTTGATTGCCATGAAATCCATAGGTGCTGACAGATGTGTCTTCCCCCACTTGCTCACATTTACACTCATCTGTAGGGCAGACACATTTGGCAGACGATAGATAACTTATGCGAAAATGGATGTGGATGACCAACAAAAGTCCAGATGAATCTGACTGCGGCCAAAGTTAACAGGAACTTTGTTAAAATCAATAAATTGATTTACCCAAAATAAAATTGTCACTCGGTCAGTAGTATATTCTGATTCACTGGCTTTTGATGGAGAAACAAAACTATGGGACATGCAACTGACCAATTTGTATTAAATTTGGGACCGTTTAAAGCCTTTTGATAATCAAACTGCACATCAGTTGATTGATGTAAACAAATAAACATGCAAAAACACCAATAAATGGATAGCAATTTCTTCCAGTAATAGAAACGGACAGGAGCTTCGGACCAACAAGAATAACAGATGTAGGATTGGTCGACACATTTAAAAAAAAACATTGTGTCAGAAATAGAGAATCGGTCCCAGACTGGCAAAGGGGGGCTTTCCCCTCCTGTGTTTACCAAATAATAAACGTTGATGTGTTTTGTGAGACATGTAGTTGCAAACACGCCGGGCAGTCTCTAGCAATGGCAGGTTCAGGATTTCAGATGGGAGCAGACTTGAATTCTGACAAGAGACCTCTTGAAGCCCTGAGGTGGTTGTGTTAATGTAAGGATCCCCACCTCATCCTCATAGACCTGCCCCTGACTAACCATGTGGTTGTGTTAGTGTAGAGCTCCCAATCTCACCTGCATAGACCTGCCCTGTGGTTGTGTTAATGTAAAGTTCCCCACCTCATCCACATAGACCTGCCCCTGACTAGCCATGTGGTTGTGTTAATGTAAGGATCCCCACCTCATCCACATAGACCTGCCCCTGACTAGACATGTGGTAGTGTTAATGTAAAGATCTCCACTTCATCCTTGTAGACCTGAACCTATGGTTGTGTTAATGTAAAGATCACCATCTTATCCTTTTAGATCTGCCCTGTGGTTGTTAGTCTCCTCCAGTACTGCTACACATGTTGTTAGTCTCCTTCTGTACTGCTTCATATGTTCTTAGTCTCCTCCAGTACTGCTACACATGTTGTTAGTCTCCTCCAGTACTGCTTCATATGTTAGTCTTATCCAGTACTGCTTCATATGTTGTTAGTCTCCTCCAGTACTGCTTCATATGTTCTTAGTCTCCTCCAGTACTGCTACACATGTTGTTAGTCTCCTCCAGTACTGCTTCATATGTTGTTAGTCTCCAGTACTGCTACACATGTTGTTAGTCTCCTCCAGTACTGCTTCTTATGTTCTTAGTCTCCTCCAGTACTGCTGCACATGTTGTTAGTCTCCTCCAGTACTGCTTCATATGTTGTTAGTCTTATCTAGAACTACTGCTTCATATGTTGTTAGTCTCCTCCAGTACTGCTTCATATGTTGTTAGTCTTATCCTGTACTACTGCTTCATATGTTGTTAGTCTCCTCCAGTACTGCTTCATATGTTGTTAGTCTCCAGTACTGCTTCATATGTTGTTAGTCTCCAGTACTGCTTCACATGTTGTTAGTCTCCTCCAGTACTGCTTCATATGTTGTTAGTCTCCTTCAGTACTGCTTCACATGTTAGTCTCATCCAGTACTGCTTCACATGTTGTTAGTCTCCTCCAGTACTGCTTCACATGTTGTTAGTCTCCAGTACTGCTTCACATGTTGTTAGTCTCCTCCAGTACTGCTTCATGTTGTTAGTCTCCTCCAGTACTGCTTCACATGTTGTTAGTCTCCTACAGTACTGCTTCATATGTTGTTAGTCTTATCCAGTATTGCTTCATATGCTGTTAGTCTCCTCCAGTACTGCTTCACATGTTGTTAGTCTTATCCAGTACTGCTTCAGTATCCAGGCTTTAACAGGACCATTTAGTTAATATTGGATTCCTTCACATTCATAACTCCTTTATTTAGCATGCCAGATTCCTTCACATTAGCATTTTTCATGTATACATAATTTTGCCATTCATGTTCAGCTATAATATTAACAAATTCTTTGACATTAACCTTTAGCGGGTCTGTTCTTGAATGACGTCATAGACTGAATCTATTTGTGACGTCAAACTAATAGCGCTGTACTGCAAGCTGTCACTTCTGCACATCATCACGCAATGATGGGTTAACAACAACATGCTTGTTCATGTGGTGTATAGAATGTGTCAGCTTCCCTCCCATTAATAGCTTCACCATGTAGCATAGTTAATAGTTAATGCAAATTTAATTAACCATTTATGCACCCACTAACAGATTCTTGCATTTCTTCACCTTAGAGGACGTTACTGTACTTTTTCTATCATTTCTGTTTTACTTTTCCTTTCAGACAGTAGTAAGTGACTTGCTGTACCAATGTATGTTGTATTACCATGTTTCTGCTATAATATATTAACGGTACTACTAACATTAGTGGTGATTCCTAGTATGGAAATATTGATTGTCAAACATTGATATTTTCTGTTGTTATCCAAGTTTCTTTTCATCTGTTGTCTCTACAGTAGTTAATTTGTTAATAATTAATTGATATTAATCAGCTATTTTATGAATGGTGTTTCATTATCATTGAAAAATGCCTCTTGTTTTACTTGATTTATAATAAAATGCTGTTACATTCATTGCAATGTAAGGTCATCCCATTGGTCCAGCCGTAGCAACGGGAGGTTGTTTATTTTTCGATGAACGTAAAAATTACGTTGTCAGGGAACATCATATCTGATGACGTCATTTTATATGGGCAAGTTGTCTTATTGAGCGTTATAGTTTATGCATAAAACATAATTCAAAATAAAGTATGACGTTTTAGTGTTATTATTAACCTGTATGATTCAAATTTAATTATAAGTATTGTCTGTTATTTCTTTTACGTTCATCTGGGTATGAAAAAAAAATTATCCGTAAATTTATGTGAGAACGGCTTTGACGATTCCCAGTTTGCGGATGATTTTGTTTGTTCATACCCCAGTGAACGTAAAAGAAACAACAGACAATCCTTAAATGTGTTTTGAGAGATTCTGTCTATTGAAGGTTGTGAGATAAAATTGGCATGGTAATCATAGGATGTTCTATTTCAAAATTTAGATTTTAATAAAATAATTACTTATAGTGGATTTAAAAAAAAGTTTAATTGCACTAATAAATTAATTCAGAATTCTGGTTTTGTACTCATTCCAGTGGTAAGTGATAACCATTGTATAAATTATACATGTCAGCAATTCAGGTATCTTGGTACATCATGTACAACACAATGATTTAAAGGTCCTATGTCAAGGTTGAAACAATATTTAGTTATTTTCACATTTATTTGTAATAAATAACTACAAATTAATCAATCCCATGCATAATCTTTCCATGATTAACTCAACAATAATAATTTTTAAAAGTCTTGTACTGGAAGACAAAAGGGGTTTCCCAAATAATTTGTGGCTAAATATAGCATGGTCACCATCTTTATTTCTTTGTCAGTTGTCTTCAAAGAATTCTGAAAACACAATTTAGTGTGTTGAATGTGTATGTATAAAACAGTGATGTCATTAGTTAATGTGTGTGACACGCTGAAGATTCCCTCCTAAAATACATTATTTTTTAATAGTAAATAGAGGATTCGTCACGAGTATTTTTTAATATGTAAAATATCAACCGAGTCTATGTTAATCGGTATTTGTTGAGACTCTGCCGAAACAAATACTGATTAACTAGACGAGGTTGATATTTTCATATTAAAAAACACGAGTAGCGAATTCTATTTATCCTATAACACTTCTAAAATAACATTCTAATTAATTTTTTAGTAAATCACAGTACAAAAGTCGCTGCCATCGATAATATGACGTCATCACGATTAGCACAGATTAGTTTGACATCACGCATTTTAAATAAATCTTTGAAAACGTTAAGCTCAGGTACACGGGTCTTGTTGGCTTATAAGCAAATGGCCCATCCACAGCAACACATTACCTAGAGACCTTGTAAATTTGCATATCGTTATTAACCGGGTTAATAAAGTAAATTATAACATGGATATCATGGGTAAGTTATAGGATAAATGGAATTATTTGGTTGTAACTTTTTATAGGCATATAGCTGAAGGTATAAAAAAAAATTCAAAGCAAAAATGTTTAAATATTTTTGGCGGGAACTGCCATTATTGCAACTATGACATAGCACCTTTAAAATGTTTAACTGTGACCAACTTAATTTCACGCACATTGTTGTTGACCTCTAGTACCCGGTGCATGCTTTGCTTGTCAGTGTGTGTTGTACTAATTCTAACCCCGTGCTTTTCCCGTCTATTAACAGGGCGTGTAGTGCCGTTACTAACCACGGGCTTGTGGAACAAGACTTACAGTCATTGTGGGAGTGGCATGGACTTGCGCCTCATTGGTACCAACCCCAGTTGTAAGTGTACAAACAGCGCCTTCACCAACCCCAGTTGTAAGTGTACAAACAGCGCCTTCACCAACCCCAGTTGTAAGTGTACAAACAGCGGCTTCACCAACCCCAGTTGTAAGTGTACAAACAATGGCTTCACCAACCCCAGTTGTAAGTCTACGAACAGTGGCTTCACCAACCCCAGTTGTAAGTCTATAAACAACGGCTTCACCAACCCCAGTTGTAAGTCTACAAACAACGGCTTCACTAACCCCAGTTGTAAGTGCACAAACAACGGCTTCACCAACCCCAGTTGTAAGTGTATAAACAATGGCTTCACCAACCCCAGTTGTAAGTCTACAAACAGTGGTTTCACCAACCCCAGTTGTAAGTCTACAAACAGCAGCATCACGTTGATGTCTCGAGCTCGCAGTGCTCAGCTCCAACAAACTGGTCCGCGACGCAGGATGCAAGACGCTAGACAAACGTCTGCTCGTGAGCGCCGCCAGGCGATCGCAATCCTGCTTAACTCCCCTGATCCCGCTTGTAAACTGGATAGCATCATACTCGATTACAAGGATGGGGGAATGAGAAAACGTATTGGTCCCGTTTCAGTGGTGACAAAACACCTGCCCAGGTACGCCAGCCGCTTCATTGGCCGCCGCCTCCACCCGTGCTTCGACACCCAGCAGAAAGCCCAGCACAACGTTGTGTACATCGACACATCCATGAAGACCAACCCACTGTCGATCGTCTCGCGTGCCAAACACAGGTGACCAACGCAATGCCTGGACTATCGGTGCTCTCGCCTTTCTTTAAACTCGTTATGCAAGTCGTGACAATCAGTGTAAACAGTGGAATCGTGTAAAGTTTTGTTGGGGTTTTTTAAAAAGAGACACCCAAACCTATTCTAGTTGATAGTGATGTCGTAATTGTTAGATTCTTAGATGCTTTTTTATAAAACTGTTTGGATTACAAGATATTTGCATAATCTTCTGAACTGAATTTTCAGATTTTTGGTGGGGGGGGTGGCATCATGAAACAATCTGGATTACAGAACATTTACACAAACTTGTTTTAAACTGGAGTTTCTCCTTTTATCAAATAGTTTGGATGACAAAACATTTACACAAGTTTTTCACTGAATTGTCATGTGGGGTTTATACTAATATCGTTACTATATATATAAAACAATCAACAAAGAATTAATTTAATATTTAGTTTGGTAAAGTATGTTAATACATGTGTAATACCATCTGCAGCTAATGTAAGTCAAGTCAAATGTTCTTTATATATGTTATGTAGCAAATGTATCCCTGTAATATAAAATGTTATAACGGTGGTATGACATAAGTATAGGATACTAAACAAGCTACCATTTCTTATTATTTTTAATACAATGGTATGGCATAAGTATAGGACACTAAACAAGCTCCCATTTCATATCATGTTTATGTCCTGAATCAAATAATTTGTATTTCTCATGCCAAATGAAACTTATTGTATATGGGACATAAACTTTATATGAAATGGTACAGAGTTTAATATTCAGCAATAATCCTGTTTTGAATTAAGTAGCCATGGGAATAATAAGGAATGAAAACTGATGATGTACTCTTTGAAATCTCATAATATTGTATGATCATAGAGCTGCCTTGGGGTCTATTAATTCCTAAAAGAACATAACCAGTATACAGACATTTAAAAAAAAACCAATGCAACCATGGAAAACTTTGAGCAAGATTTACAGCAGTAAAGATATTATTCAACACTGAAGCAGCTTAATGTATTGAATATTTTGTTAGGCTAAAACCGTAAAGTTATTATATAATAAGTGTACCATGAAGTACCAGTATCATAAATTGTCAGTAAACATTTGATGGCTCAATTTTCTTGTCTTTGATAAACATTTCAGTTTAGGTTTATAAGAGGTTGTCTAGTAGATTATATATGTTATATTTGTAATGTGTACATTATTATACATTTACATATTTTTAGTTTTATTTATGATTCTTAAAGAGTCTTTAGAAATATTTTCTGACCTGCAGTATATATTGGTTACTTTTAACATTGTACCTTTAATATAGTTTATGCTGGTTTTAAACTGTAGTTAACAATGTTTAACTAAATATATGCAGTAAACCAAAAGTAGAAAATGAACAAAGAGTGCAAAACATACTATATACTGATATCATTTGAACTGTATTATGTGCAATTGTGCATTTTATTTACCATGAGTAGATATTTATTAGTGCCAAAATGTATCTAGACTGTTCAAGCATTTCAAATAGTTTATATTCAAGACCAATTATGTGATCTCTTCTTTCTTCTCAGAAATCTTTGTATTTCTTCTTCATAGTATTCGTCTATCCATGACTAATAATCAGATGTATTTATGTACACGTGTGTCAAAAATATATTAATATATTAATTTTATATGAATTTAATAATAATAATTAGGCTATGGGGAGTTGGTGACATATATTCCCTATTATGACAAGATGCGACTTTGTTGTGACAAATTAGTATTAAGTGTATATAAATGGGCATGGTGTATATTACTTTCATTTGTTAATTTTATCATATACATGTATACAAATAATTATACATATTTTATGATCTGCCAAATGTGCTTATATTTTTGTTATTATTTATTACTTTTCTGTGTTGTTGTTTTACTTTGCATAATCTGTGATAGGAGTAGATATATACTGTATATGTGAATTGAGAAAAATGTCAAGAAGGAAAATAACCTGCTTTATTATTTCACCCGATAAAAAGACTTGTAATGTGTTGAACGCATTTTACACTCTTGAGGTGCATGTACGTGTTACAGGCATTGTATAAAATGAGACAATCAACGGCACAATTTGCAGATCAACAGACTTTTTGCAGTAATATTTTGATACAGTCTACATACCTTCCTTGGTAATAGTTTGACAGTCTGTAGACTTCATGATAACATTTTGACACATCATCTGCAAACGTTTCATGGAGATATTTTTACGCATTTATTAGACTTTTCAGTCATATTTTTCTACAGATTGTCTTCACCTTTTGTGGTAATATTTTGACAAGGCAGATTTTTCATGAATTAGTTGGGGGTTTTGGGTTTTTTTTTAAGTCTGCAGACATTTCATGGCAGTATTTTTACACACTGTTAAGACTTGTATGATAGTATTTCGATAGACTGCAGGCTGTTTCTCCACACATCCCCACGAGAGATTATTCCTTCACAGTGATGGGTATTAATGGGACATTCAAATTAAATCTTTAAAAAGACAAAAACATTTTATGATTTAAAAAAAAAATTAAAATGGAAACAGTGTGTTGAGTTAAGCTGAATGAGAGATCCAACAGCTGATGTGACGTTTCACTTCAGACATCGAGATACAGATATACCCCAAGTTTATTATCGAGATACAGATACACCCCAAGATTATCGAGATACAGATACACCCAAGATTGTTATCGAGATACAGATACACCCCAAGATTGTTATTGAGATACAGATATACCCCAAGATTATTATCAAGATATAGATATACCCCAAAAAGTCCAGTTGTCTCATTTTACATATTGCCTGTAACTTACATAAATTTCAAAACCAGAGTTGAAAACCGTTCTCAGTGGTTGATCTACCGGTATACATTAAGGAATATGATGCATCTAATAAGATTTGTGAGGTAAAGGGTTAAAAACTAGTGAAGTATATATGTTGACAAGGAATAAAGTCAAGTGTATGTGTTGACAAGGAATAAAGTCAGGTGTGTGTTGACAAGGAATAAGTTGAGTATGTGTTGACAAGGAATAAGTTGAGTATGTGTTGACAAGGAATAAGTTGAGTATGTGCTGACAAGGAATAAGTCGAGTATGTGCTGACAAGGAATAAAGTTGAGTATGTGCTGACAAGGAATAAGTTGAGTATGTGTTGACAAGGAATAAGTTGAGTATGTGCTGACAAGGAATAAGTCGAGTATGTGCTGACAAGGAATAAAGTTGAGTATGTGCTGACAAGGAATAAGTTGAGTATGTGCTGACAAGGAATAAGTTGAGTATGTGCTGACAAGGAATAAGTCGAGTATGTGCTGACAAGGAATAAAGTTGAGTGTATGTGCTGACAAGGAATAAGTTGAGTATGTGTTGACAAGGAATAAGTTGAGTATGTGCTGACAAGGAATAAGTCGAGTATGTGCTGACAAGGAATAAGTCGAGTATGTGCTGACAAGGAATAAAGTTGAGTGTATGTGCTGACAAGGAATAAAGTTGTGCTGTGTGGTGAGTACTGCTCTGAGAAATAAATACCAGTATTAAACACACCATCTACATTTATCACGGTTTGTGTGTGAAGACAGTCTCACCCAGGTTACCAGGGCATTCAGAATCTCTGTCATACATGTAGCCCAAATCTGATGATATTCTTGAAAAACTTCCAAAATAGGGTTACGAAATTTAAAAAAACAACTGTAAAATATTTTATGCACTTTAACTTGTAATGTCCTAAAATATTAATTTCCTTAACATTGAATTATACTGAAAACCATTTAGTATTCTATATGATACCCGTACTGAAAGTATTATACCAGTGTTTGTAGACATGTTAAATTGACCAGTAAAATAGTTATTGAAGGAACATTTCCCAATGTCCTTTGTATACAGGCAATTGATGTGCAAAATATTTTATGGTAAGCTTGATTACACTGTACCTTAGTGGTTAATAACAATGTATAAACTTGGACACAGTTCTTTGACATACATGTGTATATCTTTATATTTGAGAAGATTTTAATTTTTATAATGTATTTTTGCTACTTTAAAAATTATTTTTGTGAGTTTTATTCATGTTTTATTCTGCCAATAATTATATTGTTCTGACTGTGATTGTTAATGTAAAATTATTATTATTATTATTTTAATGTAATCTAATATTCATAAATTATTATTAAATTATTATTATTATATTAATGTGATTCAATATGCATGTATAAGCAAAATCTGAAAACATTACATTGTCTTGGGGCAATAGTTGAAAAATGTACAATTCTCTTTCACCCGAGCTGACCAAAAGATATAATTTTATGCTTTACTCAAATATAGTTCAAACATAAAGTAAATTTATCCAACAATATTTTTTATTGCATTTCATCTAAAACAACAAATTTGTCAATGGTGTCTGGCCACAGGATTTTGTATGGCCAATTTTTAAATATGGAATATGGAACAGAACCTTTTATGAGAAACTAGTTTACTGATTTAAGGAAGCAGAAATTGTATAAAATTGAGTCTTTCAGTTTAGAATTGTTGCTAGGTAACCAGTGTGAATATGATTATTGATGTCCAACACATTGAGGATAAATGTCTCAGAAATAGTAGAAAATTAATCAGGTAGTCACACGGATGAAAGGTAAAAAAAAAAAAGATAAAAAAAAGATTGATATATATATATTATTTATTACACGTTTTGCTTGAATATTTTTATTACATATTTATGAATGCTACATAGTTTTGGAGTGACTGCTGATTGATATTATATGTGTACAAACATATTAATAAACTTGTTTATAAATCAACATTGGTTTATTATGTATTAACTAAAGTTACAGTCTCAAGTTATAGAACACATCTCACTATTGAAAATGTTTAGTGATTTAGTGGTAAAATTAAAATAATAAATAAAGTTTTTCCTGTCCTGTCTCACATTTTAGTTAATTGCAATACTAGTTGATTCAATTTCAAATCAATTAATTTTCAGGTATACTTGGGTACCACGATATCACAGTATTTAACTATTTGGAAGAAATAAAGAAATGTACTTAAACATATGAAGGTAAATATACTTGGGTTGCAATTTTTGCTATATCTGCATCATGTCCATGCCATTGTGTTGACAAATAAATGCAGTTCTAACATTAAAACAGTTGATGGAAGTACACCATAGCACTGGCTACTGTTCAAGGGAGGTTACCACGATATCGCGGTAAATCGCAAACGTTACAATACGGTGGACCGCACGGGTCAAAAATGGTTCCTTTTGTACACACATTTGTAGTAATGCCTAGTAAACAAACTTCAACACAATAACGAAGAAAAGTCAACTTAAAACGTTTAGTTTTTCAATTGTAGTAAAATATTTACATTTTCCAATGGAAAAGTCGATAATAATAATAATTATTCTTCTTCTGCAAGACAGTGTGGGCATTTAAAAATACTACCAAGCCATATTAGTAAGATTCAACAGTTATATAATCAATATTTATTAAATAAAACCAAGAATAGAACATTAAAAGTTATGTGTTTTATTTAAATTGCCAATAAATATAGATATGGCCCTTAAATGTTTTCATATTTGTTTTTAGAGGTCGTGCGTTCTAAATATAGTAACACTGTGACCGTATATAGCCTCGTTTTGATTGACAACCAGATGACAGTGGGATAGCTGTCGGAGCAGAATTGTATGGTAAGTACTGGGGCTATTCATAAGCAAGGGGGTGTCAGTAAAATATCAGTTATTTTATGACTACACAGTAAAACTATGAATACGTACCCACAATTTTGACATTTCTTCAAATTTGTTAACGTGCAAAAAATGTGTTGTCTGTCATCACATTTCTAATAATAAACGTGCCATTAGGGGGCGTTGCGCGTTCTAAACCGCAAAAATGTAAATGCCGCGATATCGTGAGCAAGGAGTATATAGGCCTATCTACCCAGAAAGTTGGATATAACTTATAAGTGAATGATAATAAAATGTGAACGTAACTCAACTGTAGATATTAATAAAACTGATCTATTTTCTTCACCCAAAATACAAAATAAGTGTTAGTTCAGGAGTTACAAAGTGAAGTGTGCACTGATCAGAATTTTTTAAATCTTTTTTTCCTTTGTCTAAGTAATTTAGCGGTGTTAAATTCACGATAACCTACCTCGAAAATTAAATCAGAGGATGTTTATCTCCATTCTACCACGATTAAAACGTATACTATTTTTAACACAGCTATTTTTCCATTTCTTCTTGTTAAAACTGCAGTTTGTGTACTTACTTTCATTCCTTTCTTGTTTTGGCAACTCTACATACATTTCTTCTTCAAACCAGTCTGGATTTATATCAAAAAAATTCCTAAAGCGTACCGATGTCAAAGGTGCCCCCTTGTTCGGCTGACATGTTTGTAAATACCGCGTTGTATTCAGACGCGAGGAAAGCGGCCTAATTAGGTGGTTCTCCAAGATTAATTACCTAGGATTTAAGGTAACTGGCCAATCAGAATGGAGTATTTTCCAAAGTTATGGTAAAATTTGTACTTATTTACTGGCAGGACGTAGCCCAGTGGTAAAGCGCTCGCGTAATGTATGGGGTGGGATCGGTCCCCATAGGTCGGTGGGCCCATTGAGCTATTTCTCATTCCAGCCATGACTGATATATCAAAGGCTGTGCTATGTGCTATTCTTTCCGTGGGATATTAATGAAAAAATGTAGCGGGTTTCCTCCAAGACTGTCAAAATTATCAAATGTTTGACATCCATTAGCCAATGATTAATAAATCAATGTGCTCTTGTGATGTCTTTAAACAAAACAAACATTTAACTGTTACTGTTTGTAGTGTATCACTACTTTTAACCATATGCTATATGTAACAAGTTTGTCCACTGCAACTTCCACTGTCCTTTAAAGGGACAGACCCTAGCTTTTAAACACGAAGGCATATTTTACACCTAGACCCTAGTTTTTAAACACGAAGGCATATTTTACACCTAGACCCTAGTTTTTAAACACGAAGGCATATTTTACACCTAGACCCTAGTTTTTAAACACGAAGGCATATTTTACACCTAGACCCTAGTTTTTAAACACGAAGGCATATTTTACACCTAGACCCTAGTTTTTAAACACGAAGGCATATTTTACACCTAGACCCTTTTTAGTTTTTAAACACGAAGGCATATTTTACACCTAGACCCTAGTTTTTAAACACGAAGGCATATTTTACACCTAGACCCTAGTTTTTAAACACGAAGGCATATTTTACACCTAGACCCTAGTTTCAACCCGTAAAAATGGACACTATAAGTTTGGATAATTTACAAACATCTAACAAATTTGGATACAACTGAGTGAAACAAGTCTGTGACGTTAAAATACCCTTTAAAATAGACTAAAACATGATTCCATAACCGTTACTTCTCAGACGCACGTGCGTTTTTAAAAATATGAAAAATGCATTTTGTGGTAGGCCTATTAGAAATTACCAGGATGACCAGAAACACTTCGGTTGTACGGAAATGGATAACCTAAACAATACAAATACAAGTAATGTTTTATTTCAGTGATTATAAACAGCTCTAACAGTGAAATATATGTCTTAGTGTTTAAAAACTAGGGTCTGTCCCTATAACTGGCAAGGACGATTTCTTTCATAATCCTTTAACTGGCAAGGACGATTTCTTTCATAATCCTTTAACTGGCAAGGACGATTTCTTTCATAATCCTTTAACTGGCAAGGACGATTTCTTTCATAATCCTTTAACTGGCAAGGACGATTTCTTTCATAATCCTTTAACTGGCAAGGACGATTTCTTTCATAATCCTATAACTGGCAAGGACGATTTCTTTCATAATCCTTTAACTGGCAAGGACGATTTCTTTCATAATCCTATAACTGGCAAGGACGATTTCTTTCATAGTCCTATAACTGGCAAGGACGATTTCTTTCATAATCCTTTAACTGGCAAGGACGATTTCTTTCATAATCCTACAACTGGCAAGGACGATTTCTTTCATAATCCTTTAACTGGCAAGGACGATTTCTTTCATAATCCTACAACTGGCAAGGACGATTTCTTTCATAATCCTATAACTGGCAAGGACGATTTCTTTCATAGTCCTATAACTGGCAAGGACGACTTCTTTCATAATCCTATAACTGGCAAGGACGATTTCTTTCATAGTCCTTTAACTGGCAAGGACGACTTCTTTCATAGTTCTTCAAACTGAAGTAGGATTCTATAATCTTTATTTCACATGTCAAAATGCTATGAATTTACGTTGTCATTCAGATGGTACCAATCTTACGTCCAGACATTCAGTTATGAACTGACAGCAATTATTGTTCAGGTCATTCAAGTATCGACTATCAACCAAAACACTATAAGCACATTATAATATGAGGGGGGTTGGGGGGTTCAGTTTATTCTTTAATGAGCCGATAAATAATTGTGGTCAATTCTTATAATTAAATTTTATTTCATATTTGAGAAATAGGATGTATTTTAATGTATATGTTTAGCCTTGAATACATTTACAGTATTGTTTGTGTAAACTGCCTTAGTACTTGTGTCGCCCCTGAATCCCCGGTTGTACCACGAACCTGGTCATTAGTTTCAATCAGGTTAAAAATCACAATCAACAAAGTAACTTGTATTAGATTTCTGTGTTATGTTAGATAAACATTAACCAACATTATAAATTTAACATCTATAAAAAAAAAAATAATAATAATAATAATCTTGTCTGCTTATTAATAATTTTTAAACCTTAACAAATGTAGAATATCAATATAACTGAGTAAGGTGTTCTGAGCTGTCCACACCATTGCCTTCCTGTCTCATATTCCTCCACGGGTGCAGTCTCTGTGTACTTCCCTGCACCCACCTGGCATTCTTGTCCTCTGCTGTTAATAATGCTGGTGTGACCCACGGCACTAACGACCACCGGTAGTAGAGAGCATAGTAGATGGTTACAAGTGCCTCTTAATAATGCCAGAAGTAACTACTGAACACTCTCCAAAATGGTCAGATAATTCCTGCAATTGCCCACAGCAATTGGCAATGCCGTAGAGATTGCCGCAGAGTTTTTCATTCTCAGCAGTATTTGTTTCACTGTGGATCGACTATATTGGATTTTTTTTTTCAAGATGTATTTTTTTCTTATTGTTGAAAGTAAAATATACATTGTGAACTGAAAACAGATGAAAAGTAAATATTAAAACAGTAACTACACCGTTATTATTAATTATTATATAACATTTAGTGAAATATCTTATAATATCAGTAAAATAAAGTGTTACAGTCACTCAGTGACGATAACACATTTTAGAGTGAAAAGTTCACTATTTCACTCTAAAATTGTGTTATCGTCACTGTAGAAAGTGTTATCTTTACTGTAAGAAAGCTGGAACTAATTTGATGCTGTCATTTTAAGAATAAACGTAAATTGCCAAAAGTTGTATAATAAATAGAAAATTTCATGGTTTTTTGTCAAATATGATTTATATCTCATCTCGTGAAGTTTGCAATCATATCACACTCGTCCTGCAAGTGCGATTCGTGAGATATGATTGCAAACTTCACTCGATGAGATGTAAATCATATTTGACAAAAAACATTAAATATCCTCTATTTATTTCCCTATTTGAATCTCAGCGCCATTGGGCATGATCGAAAATACATGTAATTTACCAGTATTAAGTGTGTTCCAACTAGGTCACTGAACTCTGTTGAAGTTTATCAGGAATGAAATGTTTTATAGCCTATCACAGCACCTCTAAAAGTTAGTTTTTTGTAATAATTTTGCCTTAGCTTCACATAAAAAGAAAAGTGATTTTGAAATAAAATTGCAACAAAATGTATAATACATGTATATGTGTTGCGTTTGAAGCCAAAGGGTAGATGAGGATATGTAGAGGAGCAGGAGGGGTAGAGGAGAACGGGTAGTAGAGGAGGAGGTTTAGTAGAGGAGGAGGGGTAGTAGGAGGGGGTAGAGGAGGAGGGGTAGTAGTTGAGGGGGTAGCAGAGGAGAACGGGTAGTAGAGGAGGGGGTAGAGGAGGAGGGGTAGTGGCTTACCTGGGAGGGTTCAGATATATGAACACAAAACATTCAGCACCATTCAGCCAGCCTGATTACCCTAAAGTGTAATATTAAAAGGCAAAGAAAATTTCATTAATTTATAATGGTATCAATTCTACTTTTACCATCATTCAAAATGGTATGAATTTACTTTCATTGTTCTTCAAGGGTATGAAATCTACTTTCATTGTCCTTCAAGGGTATGAAATCTACTTTCATTGTCCTTCAAGGGTATTTAAAATCAATTTATAATGGTATGAATTCTACTTTTACCATCATTCAAAATGGTATGAATTTACTTTCATTGTCCTTCAAGTGTATGAAATCTACTTTCATTGTCCTTCAAGGGTATGAAATCTACTTTCATTGTCCTTCAAGGGTATGAAATCTACTTTCATTGTCCTTCAAGGGTAGGAAATCTACTTTGATTGTCCTTCAAGGGTATGAAATCTACTTTCATTGTCCTTCAAGGGTATGAAATCTACTTTCATTGTCCTTCAAGGGTAGGAAATCTACTTTCATTGTCCTTCAAGGGTAGGAAATCTACTTTCATTGTCCTTCAAGGGTATGAAATCTACTTTGATTGTCCTCAACTTCAAGGGTATGAAATCTACTTTCATTGTCCTTCAAGGGTATGAAATCTACTTTCATTGTCCTTCAAGGGTATTTAAAATCAATTTATAATGGTATGAATTCTACTTTTACCATCATTCAAAATGGTATGAATTTACTTTCATTGTCCTTCAAGTGTATGAAATCTACTTTCATTGTCCTTCAAGGGTATGAAATCTACTTTCATTGTCCTTCAAGGGTATGAAATCTACTTTCATTATCCTTCAAGGGTATGAAATCTACTTTGATTGTCCTTCAAGGGTATGAAATCTACTTTGTCCTTCAAGGGTATGAATTCTACTTTCATTGTCCTTCAAGGGTATGAAATCTACTTTCATTGTCCTTCAAGGGTATGAATTCTACTTTCATTGTCCTTCAAGAGTATGAAATCTACTTTCATTGTCCTCAATTTCAAGGGTATGAAATCTACTTTCATTGTTCTTCGAGGGTATGAAATATATTTCATTGTCCTCAACTTCAAGTGTATGAAATATACTTTCATTGTCCTTCAAGGGTATGAAATCTACTTTCATTGTCCTTCGAGGGTATGAAATATATTTCATTGTCCTCAACTTCAAGTGTATGAAATATTCTTTCATTGTCCTTCAAGGGTATGAAATCTACTTTCATTGTCCTTCGAGGGTATGAAATATATTTCATTGTGCTCAACTTCAAGTGTATGAAATATTCTTTCATTGTCCTTCAAGGGTATGAAATCTACTTTGTCTTTCAAGGGTATGAAATCTACTTTCATTGTCCTTCAAGGGTATGAATTCTACTTTCATTGTCCTTCAATGGTATGACATCAACTTTCATTGTCCTTCAGTGGTATGAAATCTACTTTCATTGTCCTTCGAGGGTATGAAATACATTTCATTGTGCTCAACTTCAAGTGTATGAAATATTCTTTCATTGTCCTTCAAGGGTATGAAATCTACTTTGTCTTTCAAGGGTATGAAATCTACTTTCATTGTCCTTCAAGGGTATGAATTCTACTTTCATTGTCCTTCAATGGTATGACATCAACTTTCATTGTCCTTCAGTGGTATGAAATCTACTTTCATTGTCCTTAACTTCAAGGGTATGAAATCTACTTTCATGGTCCTTCAAGGGTATGGATTTTACTTTCATTGTCCTTCAAGGGTATGAAATCTACTTTCATTGTCCTCAACTTCAAGGGTATGAAAGAAAGAAAGAAATGTTTTATTTAACAACGCACTCAACACATTTTATTTCCAGTTATATGGAGTCAGACATATGGTTAAGGACCACACAGATTTTGAGAGGAAACCCGCTGTCGCCACTACATGGGCTACTCTTTCCAATTAGCAGCAAGGTATCTTTTATTTGCGCTTTCTACAGGCAGGATAGCACAAACCATGGCCTTTGTTGAACCAGTTATGGATCACTGGTCAGTGCAAGTGGTTTACACCTACCCATTGAGCCTTGCGGAGCACTCACTTAGGGTTTGGAGTCGGTATCTGGATTAAAAAACCCATGCCTCGACTGGGATCCAAACCCAGTACCTACCAGCCTGTAGACCGATGGACTAACCACACCACCAAGGCCAGTCTCAAGGGTATGAATTCTACTTTCATTGTCTTTCAAGGGTATGAAATCTACTTTCATTGTCCTTCAAGGGTATGAAATCTACTTTGATTGTCCTTCAAGGGTAGGAATTCTACTTTGATTGTCCTTCAAGGGTAGGAAATCTACTTTCATTGTCCTTCAAGGGTAGGAAATCTACTTTCATTGTCCTTCAATGATATGAATTCTACTTTTAAGTTATTCAAAGTAGTGTGAATGCTACTTTCACTGTCATTCAAAATGGTATGAATTTTGAATTTTATTTCCACCGCCTTTCAAAATGTTATGAATTATATTTTTACTATTCTTTAGTGGTATGAAGTCTAAATGCAATCATTCAAATTGTATGAATTCTACTTTCATAGTCATTAAAATGGTGAACATGAATGCACCATCATTGAAAATCACACACATTAAAAAAAAAAAACAGATGAAAGAATGAAACTTAAAACTGTTCGTGCCATTGTTTTATGATGACCCTGGTAAGTATTGGAGATTACTCTTTATGATCACCGGTGATAAAACCTGATCATGGTTAATGAATATTGCACATGTTCACTACCAGCAGTTTGTATTACTGCATTATTGCGCACAGAAGCATGATTGGTTTACAACATAATAACAGGTTTGTTTTACAACTACAATATATATACTAAAATGGCATGAAGCATTTTAAAAAAAACATGTCAATGAACTTCAAGTTCATGGTCCAACAATCCTAACATATTTATTGCAGGTGAAACACGACTCCCTGATAATATTTGGTATCATCAAGCATCACTGTGCAGCCTGGGGTACTGAGGCAAATCAAAGGCTAAATCAGAAGTTATAAAATGCTATCAAACATAACAGCAAAAACAACAGGTGTGCTTGCATAATATGTATTTAATATGATGTTCTAAAACATTTTTACTTTAACAAAAACAAATGCTTTTCAGTTTATATTTATGCAAATACAAAATACATGTACAAGGCAAAAATCTGGGCATTCCTAAAAGTTGATATAAAAATGTAACAAGAACATAAAGCTGCAAACTGAAATGAACTCAAATGGATTACTGGTAGATACGTATTTATTCCAAATGATGCTAAATGGCATCGGTGTAAACATTAAAAAAAAGATGAGACAGGGAATTATTATATCCAACAGTGATTGCTATTATTCCAATTTAAATAAATATGTCTGTATACTTGTTTATGAACTGCTGTGTGCCCGACATGTGATGGGTTGTGGGATTAAGTGTCCTTAGAGGACCAGTCTGGCTTGTTTGGGGTTTTTTTTTTATCATAAGCCGCACATCACAACTGGCATATCAAAGGCTTTGGTATGTGCTGTGTTGCTGCAGCAGCAGATTTCACCCGAGACCAGATGTCAATATAACCATGTTAGACACCGACATAATTAAGTACTGGGTAATTTACTTTAAAAGAAAATAACATGATTAATGCTTCACTTTATAACAGAAAGATATTTTTATATATATCATCCACAAACTACTTGAAACAGGTCTAAAAATAGTTAAATAGCAAATCAATTCAATAGTTTTAAAAATTACATTTAAAAAAGTTTGTTTTGTTAACAATACCACTAGAAAATTAAATTTATTGCTATCAAACACAACTCCCAGACTACCACTTTTACATATAAACATACATAGAGTATAATAAAGACATTTAACTGCCAAATATTATTGTACTGACATGCAAATAAAGCATGATGTTCACCAATATATAATTTGGAATGTCAAATGTTAAAGCAATACAACAGACATGTGATACAAGTTGGTGTGTGACAATTAAAAACAAACGTCTCCTACCTTTAGGTGGAGATATCATGATTATAAACTGAATAATTATGTGATTTTACAAAAACACTCACAAGCAATACACGGCACAAGTGAAAAATATCACAAACCACCATCTACATAATATATTAATAATATCTAATTGCATATGCCAGAATCTTTGCTAATAACACTGCGCTGGTTTTAAATCAGTATGATTATAGTTGGGTGATTTTAATATGACCCACATACATAACTGTTCACACAAAACAAATTGCACATGCATTTCAGCATTAAAAAAAATTCCTTGTCAACACATTTTAACAGCTGGTAAATTCTTATAAAATGTTTGATGGTTAGTATTGTGGCAAGACTTGGGACAGAATATAAGAAACAATGGACGTCTTGAAGCCAGATTTGTTTGTAAATTGTTTAACTGAAGAACACGGAAGTAGGACACATGGTTTAATAATGATTCAAAATGTACTTTTATGTAAGAATTTAAGCAAAAGCCAATTCAAATAAAGGAATGATGCATCAAGAAAAACCCTGGAAACTGATGATCATCTCAAAATGCTTATCAATAAAACTACACTCCAAACCGCAGGTTTCATGATGATATATTCACAATAACAAAGAAGTTAAAAGTAACTTTTTACAAACATGCAAAACGGTATTGTCGTCTATAAAACACATACAATTCAAAGTTCTCTGCATGTCTGTTTAACAATCAACCTACTTTAAAAGTGACTGATTGTAGGAATATAGAAACATTATTGCAATAAAATATCAAATCTATGTGCCATATGTCCGGCAATCTATTTTAATACTAATAAATATATATACTAGAAATTATAAAAAATGATCAACAATTTGAATAACTATAAATGTATATATTAATTTCAATACAAAACAGTACACAAAACAGCGGCAGTAACTGCCATGTAATGTATTAGGCTATGTATGTGATAAAGTGCCGAACACACTAGAGTGCCTGCTGCACACGTGGTTTAGAGTAATCTCTGTGGGCAGACGGCTAGAAGGCTGAAGGAGGTCTTATTATGCATACGGAATCTGCCTTGGGTTAATCTACATTACAGGTGACTGTCCACAAACATGTTTTCTTATTGCACAGTAAAGACCCACACTTTATCATTTGTTAACAGTTTGTGCACATAAACTGGCTATCAAAGGCTGTTCAACAATTGATCATATATATAGTTAAAACATAATAATAATAAAAGTGGTGTGGTCTGCAATATAATTATACCATCCAATAGAAAAAGGACAACTGAAAGTGATTGCTTTGTGATATATAAGTTATAAGTGATATATAACTCACAAGTAAACTGCTACACGAGTGTCATAAACAGAATTTAGTTGGGTTTGGGTTTTTTAAACCTGATTAAGGGGATATGTAAGAAAGATAATACTACATTAATTTTGTGTCCATAAGATACCATTTATCTTGCAACTCATTTAAAAACATATTCAACTTGCTTTTGCTCGTTGGATACATTTTTAAAACTTGATGTTACATAAACGGTATCCAATAGTCACTCATGTATTCTCTGTTCCGACAAAACAGTTATTTTTAAACTATGGAAAGAAAGAAAGAAATGTTTTATTTAACGATGCACTCAACACATTTTATTTACGGTTATATGGCGTCAGACATATGGTTAAGGACCACACAGATATTGAAGGAGGAAACCCGCTGTCGCCATTTCATGGGCTACTCTTTTCGATTGGCAGCAAGGGATCTTTTATATGCACCATCCCAGACAGGATAGCATATACCACAGCCTTTGATGTACTGGCTGGAGCAAGAAATAGCCCAATGGGCCCGACAGGGATCGATCCCAAACCGACCACGCATCAAGCGAGCACTGTACCACCGGGCCTACGCCTCGCCCCTTTTAAACCATGGATGCACAGGAGAGAACATGTCGCAGGTCCACCAGACATAAAATAAAGATCTCCAGTCACCTCCACCCACCCAGGTTATCTCCTCCTGAATAACTGTAATTGGAAGTAGCCAACGTAGTCACAGGCATCAGACACATAGTGGTTAGGTCACTGGCCTTAAAGGTCCTATGTCAAAATTGACATTACAATATTTCTTTATTTTCAAATTTATTTGTAATATATAACTACAAATTAATTCTATCCCACACATAATTGTTCCATAATTAACTCCAGAATAATAATTTTAAAAAGTCTTGCACTGGACAATAAGAGGGGTCTCCCGAATAATTTGTGGCTAAATATAGCATGGCTACCATTTTTATTTTTCTCGACAGTTAACCGCAAAACATTCTGTGTAAACTTAGTGTGTTGAATGTGTACGCATAAAACAGTGTCGTCACTAGTTAATGTATATAACACTGTCACGATTCCCCCTAAGAATAAAAATCCACATGTAAATGAAATTATTGGGTTGCAATTTAAAGGGCATATAGCTCAAGGTATAAACTTTACGTTTCAAAGCGAAAATAGATAAATATTTTTGTTGGGAACCACCATTATTGCAACTTAGACATAGCATGTTTAAGAACAGCAGGTAATGGGTTCGCACCACAGTACTACTTCCCACACAGAGGGGGTTCCACCAACACAATGGGAGGTGGGAGGCCACTATTCCATTGTCTCTCTCTCTAAACACTCGCCCAATCTGGACAGGACAGCATGTTTGAACTCTTAAGCATACATGAAAATAAAATACAAAGCTTAAAAAAATTGGTTGCAGCAAACTGCCATTCTCATAAAGCACCACAAGTATGACAATATTATCAACAAGATGCACAGTATGTCAGACCCAAGAGTTGAGCACTACCTCTGAATAGACAGTCGGCTTGGTGTTGTCATTACCCTCATACTGTTAACTGTGAATAGAGTACACATAGGGGCAAACAAACCTTTAATATGCGTTTCTCAGCAGAACAAAACACGTGTACATACCTGAAGTATCGAACTTGGCTAACCCAATCAGCTGGGTGAAGTGAAAACCTAAGTTGACTTGACCTGTTATATCATCATATACTGCCAAGATCTAAAGACAAATAGTACTGGATGGTATACCGATATACTATCTTACATTTTAGTGTACATGTTATGACATAAAAACTAACATCAATGACAGACAATTCCTCAACATCGTTTTTCTTCATACACAATAAATATAACATGTCATATAATAATTTCACTTCATATTTATATTTCATAAATGGTATAAAAAAAAAATTAAGGACAATATTTTCTTCAATCACAATTAGATGCATTAGTAATCTTTGAATAAAAGATTTTTAATAGCAATTTTTGCAATAAAAGTTTTCCAGCATTCTGAAAATGGAACCGTCATGCACCCAGTTTATTATTATTGTAGGGAGATGCAAAGTGATGCCATATGAATTCTGACGTCACACAAATTAAAAACATCTATATTATTACTATGCTTCACCAAAAAAGAAATCAACTTATCTTAACCCCTATTTAAGCAGATACTTCTATTTACATAACTGTTGACAAGATATTAAGTTTAGGTTAGAAAAGATGAAAGTAAAATTCTGTAGAATGAAATTTTTCGCCTACCACAAATTCGGTGTCACTGATAGTTCCACCCACAGATGTTCATCATGATACATGTCCAAAAAAAATAAATAATAAAAATAAATATTTTAACACTAGTTGAGATAAATATTCAAAACTGCAACTATTGATCCACGATTGTCAGTTAGTGAAGAAATGGAGCGAACACGAAACTATAAGACTGAGCTAAATACAAAACTTGACACGGTCACTACTTTAAGAAAAGTAAGATCTCAATTTCATCTTTTCACTTCATCAAGGGGAGACAAACAAGTACCATTCATGAAATATATAAAAATTATTTAATACTGTTGGATATGTAATATTTCTTGTGTACAAACCCCAAACAAAGGTACAGGAATTGTGTGATCACCCAAAGTATGCTATCCAGTAGTATGACAAAAATACTAGCATACATCACAGGCCTCGGAAAACGGCAACATTGACAGTTTTATTCACACATTGCTCACACTGGACACAAATCAGTTTCTCAATTTTTGTTGAGGTATTAAATTTAGGACATCGTTTACATGGTTATGATGGGGTACACAAAAATTAAATGGGTTACATCAGTTTGTTTTTAAGAAAAAAATTAATTCTCAAAGACCTGCATCAGTATTTTATGATTGTCTTGAATTATTAACCGATACATTAAAAATAAACTGAAAAATAGAACAAATATCTACAAGCATATTTACCTCCTGTGCATCAATGATCGAATACTGGCAAATAACTAGTTAAAGAAAAATTATGTTTATGTTAAAGTCCTAAAAATCACAGTAATATATGTGCAAGTTAAGCAAAATCAATTTCTTAAGCATGTCTAAACAAACTGACATCTAGTAATCCTGTTGCAAACTACATAATAGGCATATTCATCTAAAATAAATAGGCATATTCACCTATAATAAATGTTAGTACTTATGACGGGTGCCATAATCTTTTCATGGGACATATTGAATCATGTGTCACTAAAAGAATTTAAGACGTTGGCATTAACATTATAAACACACTATGACATAAATACTAGTATACTAATAGCACTGTATAAACGTGATCTGTTTTCATGTATTATGGTACTGGTGTGAGATCAGCGAAAAATAATAAGTTCTTTGTAGATGATGTATGGATAACATCCGAGTGTGAAATACAAACACACTTGTAATTATGTAACATTATTAAGGTCGACGACAGTCACTCTTCGCACCCTTGTTTTGGCTTCGTACACAATAAATATAACATATCTAACAGTGATTTTTTAATGATATATTTGATGAAAAGTTTTTTGGTTTTTTTCCATCTTTTTAAACTTAAACAATATTTTGTCCAGAATTATGAAAAATTAAAACATATCAACTTGTACACAGCATTGTCTACTCGTTATAGAATTTTGACAGGGGTCATTAGTAGACCAGTTTTTGTTTTAATGTAGCGAAGAAGCATGATAATAATACATCTAATTTTGTATTCCAATGACATCACTTTACATCTTACAATAACAATAAACGGGGCTACATGACATTTCCATTTTAAGAACACTGGAAAAATTCCTATTAATTTTTTTTTTTTTTAACATTACTAATCTTGTAATTACATTTTTTTACCATTGATTTGAAGTGAAAGTATGGAGAGAGATGCTATATTCATTGTGTACGAAGCCAAAACAAGCGTGTGAAAAAGTGACTTTTGTCGACCTAAGGAAAGTAAATTACACTTTACAGTCACAAAGATATATTAAGAAACAGACTAACAATATCTGTTGGTACTACAGGTAAAATCAATGTGAATGAAATGGTCATTGTCATAAGATCCACATTAGTGAAGGAGTCAAAGTCACTTCTACAGGAAAAGTCACAAACTGTTAGCTTTACAGCAAGAAATGTTATTTGTCAGCTTTACAGTAAGAAATGGTCTTTGTCAGCTTTATAGTAAGAAATGGTCTTTGTCAGCTTTACAGTAAGAAATGTTATTTGTCAGCTTTACAGTAAGAAATGGTCTTTGTCAGCTTTACAGTAAGAAATGGTCGTTGTCAGCTTTACAGTAAGAAATGGTTGTTGTCAGCGTTACAGTAAGAAATGGTTGTCAGCATTACAGTAAGAAATGGTTGTTGTCAGCTTTACAGTAAGAAATGGTTGTTGTCAGCTTTACAGTAAGAAATGGTTGTTGTCAGCGTTACAGTAAGAAATGGTTGTTGTCAGCTTTACAGTAAGAAATGGTTGTTGTCAGCGTTACAGTAAGAAATGGTTGTTGTCAGCTTTACAGTAAGAAATGGTTGTTGTCAGCGTTACAGTAAGATATTGTTGTTGTCAGCGTTACAGTAAGAAATGGTTGTTGTCAGCTTTACAGTAAGAAATGGTTGTTGTCAGCGTTACAGTAAGAAATGGTTGTTGTCAGCGTTACAGTAAGAAATGGTTGTTGTCAGCGTTACAGTAAGAAATGGTTGTTGTCAGCTTTACAGTAAGAAATGGTTGTTGTCAGCGTTACAGTAAGATATGGTTGTTGTCAGCGTTACAGTAAGATATGGTTGTTGTTAGTTTGTCGACAGTTGTGGTGGCAGTACTCATGACGGGTGCCATCAGTGGGGCAGGATATGCTCATGCTTATCGACCACCTGTTATCATCAGTTATGACAGTGGTTCATGAGTGCATGTCATCACAGCTGTACTTATTCTAATGAGCTCCGTCCGGTGCTAGTTTTGATTTACTAGTCTGGGATTGGCTGTCGTCTTTGTGGCCATGCAAGATGGATGAAATTTCCAGTGGCTATCATCCTATAGACAACATACTGGAAAGAGATTCATGGAATCATCCACTATTTTGCCAAATGCTCATTCGACTCTGCATTGTACAGAGATATCACCCTGATCATGTATTACGGTTTTGTCGTTCAGATTAGTTCTACAGGTAAGAAATGGTCATTGTCAGTTCTACAGGTAAGAAATACTCACTGTGACTTCTACAAGAATTTTCAATTTTACAGGTACAAAAGTATTAATACCAATTCTACACAGTAAGAAAAATGGTCAAAATCCGTTATACTTGTAAAAGACATTGCAAATATCAATTCCACAGACAGAAGAAAAAAAAGTAAGTAAAAAATGTTTTTAAATATAAAAACTGTCTCTTCACTCCCTTTATAACATTATACATGAAGTTTGGTTCTTTAGTGCAGCTTGTCTAAGAAATAACTGCATGAATGTGGTGTGAATCTTGTATTCAGTTAAGAGTCCAATGCGCAGACATCCATACACACAGGTTATACAACACATGTATTTATTGGGACGACTTTCTTTGTTTTACTAAATCTAGCTCAGCATTCTGTCGAACTTCATCAAATGAGTAGTCTTTGAGTAGTTTTCCATTTTCAAACACAGTTACCAGCAAGTCCTGCAAGACAAAATCAAAATATATACATATATATTTATTACATTATATTAAACAAGATTTTATAATAAACACTGAAAACTATAAATGTTTTTTAATATTTGCTTAGCAATTCTAAAGTAGCAAAATTTTATGAAATGGAGCGATAACTCCAAGAGGCATCTGAAAGTGACATCCATTGGCATAATCTTCTTTACGAGCCAATCTCATGACTTGGATGTAGGACATTTTAAAAATTAATTAACACAACAGTTAAAAACAAATTTGAACATAAAATGTTTCCTAGCATGTGGGGTCCTGCTAATTCACGTACTAACTGGAAGCATTTTATTTATTATGTTCCTTTCTACCACAAGAAAAATTATACAGAATGCGTGTTTGTTTTCCCGACAATGAATGTCACAAAATACATGTATTGGGATGTGAATCTCATTCTGTTTTAATACAAAATGTCCTCAGCAAGATTGTGCGGTTGTCAATAAAGGGTGTGAACACCGGACAAAATTAAGCCTGATTTAATTTGTTTTTGCTTCTTGCATAATTTTAGACTACATTATGTTTAAATTTAACATTACAATAAGATTTTTTTTAAACCCACAAGAGAATAATACTTTTTCATGAATTTTAAGTGAAAATATGAGATGAAAAGTAACTTAAACTTTTGTTTAATGGCATCAATGTTAGAGCATATTGATTTATTAATCATCAGCTATTTGATGTCAAACATTTGGTAATTTTGACATAAAATCTGAGAGAGAAAACGGGTATATGTGAAGGGGGAGTGTATTGGGGGTCGAAACACTTACCTGCCCAAGCTAAAAAAAAATGAAATATATTTTCTGAGGGAGCATGACGCCATATAAACTTCACTCAACAGTCTATAACCCCCAACCCCGCTAAAATCCCTGCACACGCGCCTTGGAATCCCCCTACATTTTTAGTAAGGGATCGTTTATATGCACTATCCCACAGACAGGATATCACATACCATGGCCTTTTATATACCAGTCATGGGGCACTGGCTGAACAAGCCAGCCGATGGGGATCGATTCTAGACCAATCGCGCAATTAAAACCCCCCACCTTTTTAGGTCTACGTAATGAATAGAAATAACATGGTTTTGATAAATGATATGTAAATCGAATACACTGACCTCTTCCTCTCCCCTTAGAGCGTTACATAATTATTGACACCCCCTTACATGTAACACGTATGCCAACCGATGGCCACTGTTAAAATGTCACGGCAAATCCCCCACTGACCCCTGGAAAGATGTTGTACCATACCTCTATGTATATAAATATTTTTTGGAGATATGAGACGACCCCCCAATCAAGACAGTTAAATTTGTTCAAAATCACGTGAGAATCTCAGCGCCTGCACAAATCACGTAAATTCCCAGTTCTACGGGCGTCCCGCTAAATGAAGAAAAACAAAGCTGGCCATTGCGTTTGTAGTTGACCTAGATAATGTAGATAAGCAATGTGGTGGACCTTATATGTACCAAACAGAACTGGATCATCCATTGTAAATGCTTAAATAATAAAACTATTCCAGTGACTGCAGCTTTAAAGAATAAATTTAGTAATACAGTGCCACCCCTCTAAACTGGACACCCTCGGACCAAGTAAAATGTCCGCTTTTCAGAGGCATCTGGTTTAGAGAGGTTAAGTTATATACTGATTTTTTTAAAAAGACTGAAAAATGTCCGGTTTTAGGGGAAATTTGGTTATGGGGAAGTCCAGTTTTGAAAGGTTCCACTGTACTAGTGTATTATATGGAAGTGTATTTTGATCTCTGTACTAGTGTATTATATGGAAGTGTATTTTGATCTCTGTACTAGTGTATTATATGGAACTGTATTTTGATCTCTGTACTAGTGTATTATATGGAACTGTATTTTGATTTCTGCAGAACATCTCATTAACGTTTCTGAGTATTTTTAATTCAGCTAGTTTTGAAGCACCAAAGTTTCTATTACATTTTATATGAAATACAAATAATGAATATAAAATGTTAATTTGATCATGAAATACAAATAATGAATATAAAATGTTAATTTGATCATGAAAAGATTATGAATGCCTCTGCACTGTTTCAAGCATTAGATATTTTATATTTCATACTTTGAACGATTGTGTAAAAGATGTGAATGAAGCCTTACCAGTTTTAAATTTTATCTTACAAATGTCTCAAACTGCGACCCACCTTCTTGGGATCCCCATGTCCTTCCTCCATTGTGGCATATCCGTCTTTAGTTTTTTCTAAAGTCAAACGACCTTTCTTGCTCTTCTTACCGTGGTCCGTTATAGGATCCTTGAAGACATTCACCTGAGAAAAACATACATCATGGAGTGGGACAGTCAACTCACCACCATTTCTCGGCATAGATAAACATACATCATGGAGTGGGACAATCAACTCACCACCATTTCTCGTCATAGAGAAACACACATCATGGAGTGGGACAATCAACTCACCACCATTTCTTGGCATAGATAAACATACGTCATGGAGTGGGACAACCACCATTTCTTGTCATAGAGAAACACACTTCATGGAGTGGGACAGTCAACTCACCACCATTTCTTGGCATAGATAAACATGTCATGGAGTGGGACAACCACCATTTCTTGTCATAGAGAAACACACATCATGGAGTGGGACAGTCAACTCACCACCATTTCTTGTCATAGAGAAACACACATCATGGAGTGGGACAATCAACTCACCACCATTTCTTGGCATAGATAAACATACGTCATGGAGTGGGACAACCACCATTTCTTGTCATAGAGAAACACACATCATGGAGTGGGACAGTCAACTCACCACCATTTCTTGGCATAGATAAACATATGTCATGGAGTGGGACAACCACCATTACTTGTCATAGAGAAACACACATCATGGAGTGGGACAACCACCATTTCTTGTCATAGAGAAACACACATCATGGAGTGGGACAGTTAACTCACCACCATTTCTTGGCATAGATAAACATACGTCATGGAGTGGGACAACCACCATTTCTTGTCATAGAGAAACACACATCATGGAGTGGGACAGTCAACTCACCACCATTTCTTGTCATAGAGAAACACACATCATGGAGTGGGACAGTCAACTCACCACCATTTCTTGGCATAGATAAACATATGTCATGGAGTGGAACAACCACCATTTCTTGTCAGAGAAACACACATCATGGAGTGGGACAGTCAACTCACCACCATTTCTTGGCATAGAGAAACACACATCATGGAGTGGGACAGTCAACTAACCACCATTTCTTGGCAAAGAGAAACACACATCATGGAGTGGGACAGTCAACTCACCACCATTTCTTGTCACAGAGAAACACACATCATGGAGTGGGAAAATCAACTCACCACCATTTCTTGTCATAGATAAACATAAACAGTAAGATGTTTCTTGCGGGCTTTTCACCAAAGAATGAAACAAGAGTTTTTGATTGGTGCTACAATTCAGAATTTTTTTAATATCCAGAAAGATAGAAAGAGGAAGACACATACAGAGAGAGACAGGCAAAGACACATGTAGGTAGTTAGTTTGTTTTAACGATACCACTAGAGCAAGGGATCTTTTATATGCACCATCCTACAGACAGGACAGTGCATACGATGGCCTTTGATATACCATTCGTGGTGCACTGGATGGAACAAGAAATAGTCCAATGGGCTACCAACGGAGATCAATGCACTAGGCAAGCGATTTACCACTGGCCTACGTGCCACCCCACAGACAGAAAGGAAGGAAGCCAGTTTACCTGTTTTCCATCTACAACAGCAAAGCTACACTTGAACGCACACTTCTGTGTGTCGCGGTTGAGTCTCTGAAGCAGAGCGCCACCACTGCCAAATGCTAGGTTCTCCGCGCTCCACTTGTTCTCCTTCATGCGTGACAGGATCGATTCGAGTGTTTCGTAGCTGATCCCGTCTCCCTGGATCACGCGCAGGTACGGAGGCAACATCTTGTAGCCTTTCGAGTTCTCAGACGTACCAAAGATTGCTCCAAAAATATTCAGAACCTAACAGGCAAAAATAAATAGGCACATAATGAACACAATTTAGGACACATTCTTTGCTATTAAACTAATATTTTCACATGGAATTTATTTTTGCATTTTTTGTGTTTGAATAAAATTGTGTAAATAAATTCCATGCGAAATTAAAGGCTGACGAAAATTGGACATAAAAAAAAGAAGGAAAAAAAGTAGTAGTCTTGTTCAATCAGACCCAAGACCTCGTTAATTTCCACTGCATGGGACTAGTAGTAACAATGCAACACTTAAAACTTTAAATAAAAAACAAACAATATATAAGTACAGACAATATATTATAAGATAATAAACAATACTATGTTTTGTATGATTTTCTTTCATAAATGCTGGTGATGAAATAAGTGTTTAGAAAACGGAAGTAAACATCAGAGTATGTTAAAATGTGGAAAGTAACCAAATCTGGGGTGGGCTTGTACAGTGAATATATACTTGTGGTACATATTGGGTCTTCTCATTACGTTTTGACTGTTGGTCAATCACAAACCGTATGGAATAAGTATTTTGACAGTAATAAATAGTTTAAATCAAACTTGAGCTAGCATTGCACCTTCAAATTTCATTTTAATTTTAGGCTTGTTTTTTATAACAAACCTGAGGATTACGAAAAAGCGCATAGGGTAGCCTACGCACCTTGCATAAGCTTACGGTATTTTGTAAACAATAAACGTCAAAATTATTGACATCAGTACCGGTACTTCATTGTTTTTTATTGGGGGAAGGGATGGGGGATTTGCAAAAATAAATGCTAGCGAACAGACTCATTTTCATTGTATCGCGGAAATTTTATCCCGTGAAATAAAAGTATTTAACAGTATTCAGCCCCCAAATATGAATGTTACAGTGTACCTGTAACTTGGTTTGATCATCACCTCAGTCTTTAGGCCAGCACAACAAGAAATCTTTTATGTTTTACTTTACACAATTATGTTCTCTCACCTTAATGACTACTTCAGGTGGGTCCCCCGAGTCTGGTCTGACCACCAATGTGCCGTTGTGTTTTCCCCGAGCTATAACCAGTTCTTTGAGCTCCTTGCCCCACACGTTCTCACAGGCATTCCAAATGTCGTAACTGTCGCTAACACACGCCATGAGGCCGTCGGGAAAACGCTCCAACATGTTTCTAAATGCAGCCACCTCGTCATCTTTTCCCCATGTGGTGATTGTACTGAAATTAAACATGTATCATTGCACCTGTATACTGACAATGTTTTCCCCATGTGATGATCATATTGAAATAAACAGATTTAGACAGTGAGACACACACAAGGGAAAAAAAGTAAGCACACTGTTGCCTGTGTTTGAATAGTGGCATGTTAATGAGAGAGAGGGAGGGAGGGAGAGAGAGAGGGAGGGAGGGAGGGGGGGAGAGAGAGAGAGAGAGAGAGAGAGAGAGAGAGAGGGGGACATAAATAGATGGAGAGACAGTGAGAAAAGAGGAAACATGCTGCCACCTGTGTTTGTATAGCTGCAGGGGAACTTTTAAAAACTCTTTCACATTATTCTGCCAAAAGTGTATAACTCAACTGAAATCTGCAGTAAAACTATGAGATTCAACACAGTGAGTCGAATACACACTACAATGGAATCAAACTGAGCTGTGTCCCATTAACATGGTCATTACCTGTGTTCTGCTGCTGGGATGGAGAATCCTGCCATGGGACAACCGTAGTAGGTTCTGGCTGTCGTGATGCTTGCAATAGTGTCCGTGCCCATGAAGTTAACAAGGTGAGACATTCCCCCAATCCCTGCAGACTGCAGTTTCAAATAATATCAGCTAAATTATGTACAAGCACAGGGCAAAGTTAAACAAACAAAAATGCTATTTCACATAGTTTAACTCTCAACACATTGAACTTGTTCAAATAACAATCACTAATCTAGATCTATGTTTCAAACTCTGCTAAGTTAACACATACAAAGTGCAAAATAAATAGTTACAATCTACCTTAGAATTGATTGTAATTTGGTTTTTTAATTTCTCAACCCTTAACAGTAACAAACTATATAACATCATTTTGTTAAGCAACTTTATCTTCCCTGGTGTTTTGTGCATTCAAAGTCAATTTACTGAGTAAGCCCTAATTTGGATTTTTTTTTTTATTAGTGAAGTGTGTTGTAATATACAGAATATAATAATTGTTTGCATAAGAGACTGCTTATGTTACCACTTGTGTGTTTTCAATCATACACCCCTGCGTGTGCTGTAACCTCACCGTGGTGCAGGGGTGTAACATTCTCTTTGAGAATGGCCAATACAGCACAAATTGAAGTTTAGAGTAAAATTCGGTGTCCGTAAAATTCTGTGATATTTGTATTTGTATTTTTGCACAGTTCTTTACACTGTTTTTGTTTAAACCTTGAATTTTTATATTGATGTTAATCATCACTTTATTTATTTGCATTACCATAGTTTGACACCCAATAGCCGATGTATTTTTCGTGCTGGGGTGTCGTTAAACATTCATTCATTCATTCATTCAATCATACACCTTCTATATATTGTTCAACACTGGTTCCCAGTCTCTATGCTAGTTACCACCACTACCAATGCGTGCTGAATGGCCCCGCCTGCAATAGTATGGTTTTCAATCATACACCTTCTATATATTGCTCAACACTGGTTCCCAGTCCCTATGCTAGTTACCACCACTACCAATGTGTACTGAATGGCCACGCCTGCATTAGTATGGTTTTCAATCATACACCTTCTATATATTGCTCAACACTGGTTCCCAGTCTCTATGCTAGTTACCACCACTACCAATGTGTGCTGAATGGCCCCACCTGCATTAGTATGGTTTTCAATCATACACCTTCTATATATTGCTCAACACTGGTTCCCAGTCTCTATGCTAGTTACCACCACTACCAATGCGTACTGAATGGCCCCGCCTCCATTAGTATGGTTTTCAATCATACACCTTCTATATATTGCTCAACACTGGTTCCCAGTCTCTATGCTAGTTACCACCACTACCAATGCGTGCTGAATGGCCCCGCCTGCATTAGTATGGTTTTCAATCATACACCTTCTATATATTGCTCAACACTGGTTCCCAGTCTCTATGCTAGTTACCACCACTACCAATGCGTGCTGAATGGCCCCACCTGCATTAGTATGGTTTTCAATCATACACCTTCTATATATTGCTCAACACTGGTTCCCAGTCCCTATGCTAGTTACCACCACTACCAATGCGTGCTGAATGGCCCCGCCTGCATTAGTATGGTTTTCAATCATACACCTTCTATATATTGCTCAACACTGGTTCCCAGTCCCTATGCTAGTTACCACCACTACCAATGCATGCTGAATGGCCCCGCCTGCATTAGTATGGTTTTCAATCATACACCTTCTATATATTGCTCAACACTGGTTCCCAGTCCCTATGCTAGTTACCACCACTACCAATGCGTGCTGAATGGCCCTGCCTCCATTAGTATGGTTTTCAATCATACACCTTCTATATATTGCTCAACACTGGTTCCCAGTCTCTATGCTAGTTACCACCACTACCAATGCGTGCTGAATGGCCCCGCCTCCATTAGTATGGTTTTCAATCATACACCTTCTATATATTGCTCAACACTGGTTCCCAGTCTCTATGCTAGTTACCACCACTACCAATGCGTGCTGAATGGCCCCGCCTCCATTAGTATGGTTTTCAATCATACACCTTCTATATATTGCTCAACACTGGTTCCCAGTCCCTATGCTAGTTACCACCACTACCAATGCGTGCTGAATGGCCCCGCCTCCATTAGTATGGTTTTCAATCATACACCTTCTATATATTGCTCAACACTGGTTCCCAGTCCCTATGCTAGTTACCACCACTACCAATGCGTGCTGAATGGCCCCGCCTCCATTAGTATGGTTTTCAATCATACACCTTCTATATATTGCTCAACACTGGTTCCCAGTCCCTATGCTAGTTACCACCACTACCAATGCGTGCTGAATGGCCCCGCCTCCATTAGTATGGTTTTCAATCATACACCTTCTATATATTGCTCAACACTGGTTCCCAGTCTCTATGCTAGTTACCACCACTACCAATGCGTGCTGAATGGCCCCGCCTGCAATAGTATGGTTTTCAATCATACACCTTCTATATATTGCTCAACACTGGTTCCCAGTCCCTATGCTAGTTACCACCACTACCAATGCGTGCTGAATGGCCCCGCCTCCATTAGTATGGTTTTCAATCATACACCTTCTATATATTGCTCAACACTGGTTCCCAGTCTCTATGCTAGTTACCACCACTACCAATGCGTGCTGAATGGCCCCGCCTGCAATAGTATGGTTTTCAATCATACACCTTATATATATTGCTCAACACTGGTTCCCAGTCTCTATGCTAGTTACCACCACTACCAATGCGTGCTGAATGGCCCCGCCTGCATTAGTATGGTTTTCAATCATACACCTTATATATATTGCTCAACACTGGTTCACACCCCAGTCTCTATGCTAGTTACCACCACTACCAATGCGTGCTGAATGGCCCCGCCTGCATTAGTATGGTTTTCAATCATACACCTTCTATATATTGCTCAACACTGGTTCACACCCCAGTCTCTATGCTAGTTACCACCACTACCAATGCGTGCTGAATGGCCCCGCCTGCAATAGTATGGTTTTCAATCATACACCTTCTATATATTGCTCAGCACTGGTTCACACCCCAGTCTCTATGCTAGTTACCACCACTACCAATGCGTGCTGAATGGCCCCGCCTCCAATAGTATGGTTTTCAATCATACACCTATATATTGCTCAACACTGGTTCCCAGTCTCTATGCTAGTTACCACCACTACCAATGCGTGCTGAATGGCCCCGCCTCCATTAGTATGGTTTTCAATCATACACCTTCTATATATTGCTCAACACTGGTTCCCAGTCTCTATGCTAGTTACCACCACTACCAATGCGTGCTGAATGGCCCCGCCTGCAATAGTATGGTTTTCAATCATACACCTTCTATATATTGCTCAACACTGGTTCCCAGTCTCTATGCTAGTTACCACCACTACCAATGCGTGCTGAATGGCCCCGCCTGCATTAGTATGGTTTTCAATCATACACCTTCTATATATTGCTCAACACTGGTTCACACCCCAGTCTCTATGCTAGTTACCACCACTACCAATGCGTGCTGATTGGCCCCGCCTGCATTAGTATGGTTTTCAATCATACACCTTCTATATATTGCTCAACACTGGTTCCCAGTCTCTATGCTAGTTATCACCACTACCAATGCGTGCTGAATGGCCCCGCCTGCATTAGTATGGTTTTCAATCATACACCTTCTATATATTGCTCAACACTGGTTCCCAGTCCCTATGCTAGTTACCACCACTACCAATGCGTGCTGAATGGCCCCGCCTGCATTAGTATGGTTTTCAATCATACACCTTCTATATATTGCTCAACACTGGTTCCCAGTCCCTATGCTAGTTACCACCACTACCAATGCGTGCTGAATGGCCCCCCCTGCATTAGTATGGTTTTCAATCATACACCTTCTATATATTGCTCAACACTGGTTCCCAGTCTCTATGCTAGTTACCACCACTACCAATGCATGCTGAATGGCCCCACCTGCATTAGTATGGTTTTCAATCATACACCTTCTATATATTGCTCAACACTGGTTCCCAGTCTCTATGCTAGTTACCACCACTACCAATGCGTGCTGAATGGCCCCGCCTGCATTAGTATGGTTTTCAATCATACACCTTCTATATATTGCTCAACACTGGTTCCCAGTCCCTATGCTAGTTACCACCACTACCAATGCGTGCTGATTGGCCCCGCCTGCATTAGTATGGTTTTCAATCATACACCTTCTATATATTGCTCAACACTGGTTCCCAGTCTCTATGCTAGTTATCACCACTACCAATGCGTGCTGAATGGCCCCGCCTGCATTAGTATGGTTTTCAATCATACACCTTCTATATATTGCTCAACACTGGTTCCCAGTCCCTATGCTAGTTACCACCACTACCAATGCGTGCTGAATGGCCCCGCCTGCATTAGTATGGTTTTCAATCATACACCTTCTATATATTGCTCAACACTGGTTCCCAGTCCCTATGCTAGTTACCACCACTACCAATGCGTGCTGAATGGCCCCGCCTGCATTAGTATGGTTTTCAATCATACACCTTCTATATATTGCTCAACACTGGTTCCCAGTCTCTATGCTAGTTACCACCACTACCAATGCATGCTGAATGGCCCCACCTGCATTAGTATGGTTTTCAATCATACACCTTCTATATATTGCTCAACACTGGTTCCCAGTCTCTATGCTAGTTACCACCACTACCAATGCGTGCTGAATGGCCCCGCCTGCATTAGTATGGTTTTCAATCATACACCTTCTATATATTGCTCAACACTGGTTCCCAGTCCCTATGCTAGTTACCACCACTACCAATGCGTGCTGAATGGCCCCGCCTGCATTAGTATGGTTTTCAATCATACACCTTCTATATATTGCTCAACACTGGTTCACACCCCCGTCTCTATGCTAGTTACCACCACTACCAATGCGTGCTGAATGGCCCCGCCTCCAATAGTATGGTTTTCAATCATACACCTTCTATATATTGCTCAACACTGGTTCCCAGTCCCTATGCTAGTTACCACCACTACCAATGCGTGCTGAATGGCCCCGCCTCCATTAGTATGGTTTTCAATCATACACCTTCTATATATTGCTCAACACTGGTTCCCAGTCCCTATGCTAGTTACCACCACTACCAATGCGTGCTGAATGGCCCCGCCTGCATTAGTATGGTTTTCAATCATACACCTTCTATATATTGCTCAACACTGGTTCACACCCCCGTCTCTATGCTAGTTACCACCACTACCAATGCGTGCTGAATGGCCCCGCCTCCAATAGTATGGTTTTCAATCATACACCTTCTATATATTGCTCAACACTGGTTCCCAGTCCCTATGCTAGTTACCACCACTACCAATGCGTGCTGAATGGCCCCGCCTCCATTAGTATGGTTTTCAATCATACACCTTCTATATATTGCTCAACACTGGTTCACACCCCAGTCTCTATGCTAGTTACCACCACTACCAATGTGTACTGAATGGCCCCGCCTGCATTAGTATGGTTTTCAATCATACACCTTCTATATATTGCTCAACACTGGTTCCCAGTCTCTATGCTAGTTACCACCACTACCAATGTGTACTGAATGGCCCCGCCTGCATTAGTATGGTTTTCAATCATACACCTTCTATATATTGCTCAACACTGGTTCCCAGTCTCTATGCTAGTTACCACCACTACCAATGCGTGCTGAATGGCCCCGCCTGCATTAGTATGGTTTTCAATCATACACCTTCTATATATTGCTCAACACTGGTTCCCAGTCTCTATGCTAGTTACCACCACTACCAATGCGTGCTGAATGGCCCCGCCTGCATTAGTATGGTTTTCAATCATACACCTTCTATATATTGCTCAACACTGGTTCCCAGTCTCTATGCTAGTTACCACCACTACCAATGTGTGCTGAATGGCCCCGCCTGCATTAGTATGGTTTTCAATCATACACCTTCTATATATTGCTCAACACTGGTTCCCAGTCTCTATGCTAGTTACCACCACTACCAATGCGTGCTGAATGGCCCCGACTGCATTAGTATGGTTTTCAATCATACACCTTCTATATATTGCTCAACACTGGTTCACACCCCAGTCTCTATGCTAGTTACCACCACTACCAATGCGTGCTGAATGGCCCCGCCTGCATTAGTATGGTTTTCAATCATACACCTTCTATATATTGCTCAACACTGGTTCCCAGTCTCTATGCTAGTTACCACCACTACCAATGCGTGCTATATATTGCTCAACACTGGTTCCCAGTCTCTATGCTAGTTACCACCACTACCAATGCGTGCTGAATGGCCCCGCCTCCATTAGTATGGTTTTCAGTCAATACCTCAACTGATGTTGATCCTCGGAATCCAAAGTCGTGAAGCTTGAATGGTAAACCAGCAAGATTGTCTGCAGTCTCATCAAGGTAACTTGCAATGATTTCTTTTTGGTACCGCGAATTTGTCGCAACCGTCATGGGATACCAAACCTGCACCAAAAGAGTCTGAAAACAAAAATGTGATACATCTAAGTAAGTAATTTAAACCAAGAGTCGAAAATTCCCATTGTCTGATACAAGGAATAAATAATATACAAATCTAACTGAATATAAAATAATGGCATGTACACTATTAAATAAATTCTCAATAAAATGGCAACTTTACTTATGTGTAAAATTTTGTTTGCATACTTACCTCAAAATAGTTTGTGAGCCAGAAACACTTTGGGTCTGTGTTTTCGACCGTCATGAGAACGTTCTTGTAAGGAATAACCGATCCCTCTGGTACAGCTTTAATCCTCAGAGGTAGGTAGCCATTATGATGCTGTTAACAAAGAGAAGGTGTTAAAGAGTCAACGTGTTTGTCACACATCAGCCTACATATTAAGAGTTAAAACACTATTTCAGCTGAACTTAAAACTAGATTATTAATACATTGTAATTTGGTGTCACTGGTTAAAACAATGTAGCCAAACTAACAGGGTTTTTATGCAAACAAACGTAATTTAAAAAAGGTTCATCAACAGCCAGTGTGTGATTTTGGTTTCAAAAATTAAAGTGCCATAAGGACTCCCTGTTTACAAATCTTGAGAGCCCGCCAACAGTCCAGCGAGCCCTACAGCGCATCATAACATACACTAGATTTTTCGCAAATGGTATACTAGCAATCTCGTTCTGAAATGTGATGTATTTATGATTGCTGCTAAGCATGTTATCAGTTTTGTTAAATATAATTATTTGTGAAACTCAGCTGTAGTAAATTTTGAAATTATCTGGAATAGGATTAATAGAACTTGCAGTCAGTTATTAATGACACAGGATAGTACATACCACAGCCTTTGATATACCAGTCGTGGGGCACTGGTTAGGACATGACGAAAACCAATCTGAGAATGGGTCCACAGAGGAGGTTCGATCCTAGAACCAAAGCACCCCAGATGAGCACTCTATCGAGAGAGCAAAACCCCACCATAATTTTATAATTAACGTAAATGATAATTTCCATTGACAAATGTCAGATTAAAATTTAATGAAGACTTGTATACATGCATTGTTAAAATAAAATACTTTAACAGCAATTTAAAGTTTGTTTTTGTTTAACGACACCACTAGAGCACATTGATTTATTAATCATCAGCTATTGGATATCAAACATTTGGTCATTGTGTCACGTAGTCAGAGGAAAGCTACTACATTTTTCCATTAGTAGCAAGGGATCTCTTATTTGCACTTTCCCACAGACAGAAAAACACACAGTATCATGGTGTTTGATATAACAGTCGTGGGGCACAGGTTTGGATGGTTAATAGTAATTATGCATGAATCATGCTACATTATATAATTAAATTTGTTGACATTTTAAATAATTTGTTTTACCTGTACACTGCAGTAACCAATAAGTGTCAGTATGGACATTGAAATTATCAACATCAAATATTAAATGCAGTTTTGTATTTTTTTAATTAGATGTAAATTATGTAATTGAATATTAATCATCACTGGCGTAGGAAGGTGCCAAAAAGTGGGGGGCACACTTTTATATTTACATAATTTTACACTATTATAAAGCAAATATAAACCAAAATATCTGAAAAGTGGGAGGGGGGGGGCATGTGCCCCCCTTCGCTTCCTACGCCAGTGAGATTCATAATGCATTAAATTAAAGATAAACTAAAAGTAAAACAATTATTCCAATTTAATTTTAAAAAACTTTCTATGATGCTGTAAATGGAACAATATCTGTGCAGTGTATACTAGTGAAACAAAAGTTTGAAGTTGGGGGTTGCCTTTCCATTAGTCCGATTTTATTCCCATGGCCAGCTGTACTGGCATGAGGGAAAAATCGAATAAGACCTCTCAGAGTTCAGAAGAACATTCGTAATGAGCATGTCCCGACGACATTGTGTCACATGTTAAGTAGTCATAGACTTGAACCCATAAAACAACGTAAATGTAAGGAATCGTGTCATACGAAAGGCCTCAGTGGAAATGTACTAACTGTGCTGCAAGCGCATGCGCAGAAAATTAGATCGACTGGCTGGCGAAACAAGTGCCGCAGACGCAAAGCCAGCAGGCGCAAAGCCAATCTGACGAGCAAAAGCAGAGATATTCATTAAGTCTAAATTTAAAATAATAACAATGGTCAAATTATTTTTTAATTACTTAACCCTATCAAAACTGTAAAAGCAAACCTTTTGAAGAATTAATGTCCTCTCGGAACATGTTGGTTTAAAAAATCTCTGTAACGAAATTAGCCGAGTTATTCCGAATTACTTTTACGATTCCTACAGACCGGAAAGCATCGAGTGGGTTATCGAGACTACTAAGTTTTCACTGATGAAAAGCGAAAATAGACATATTATTAGTTTTAAAATATGTTGCATGTGTCATTTAGAAAATTCAATTTCATTTGTACAAATTATATTTAAGAGTCATGCGGGCCCGTATACTAGGCAAGCCAGCGAGTCCGACATGATTTTTGCGAGCCCCGCGCTCACCTTAAAATCGCACATTGACAGCAGTTACTTTCTGTCTTCATATTAGGTAAATAATGGTCATTACTACAGCAGTTCTATTTTAAATATGGAATAAATTCTCTTTTCATTATCTTAAATAATGAGACAGTTATTTACAGCCAACTTCGATAATACTATAAGGTGCTATTCTCTGCACTAGAATAGAACTTTAATACCGATTTCATTGCAAATGTAATCAGATAAAATACATGTATGTGTGTGTGTGTGTGTGTGTGTGTGTGTGTGTGTGTGTGTGTGTATATATATATATATATATATATATATACACACACATATACATGTAATCTCCTAAAGGGGCGTTCTCATGATGCAATTAGTCATACTGATTTGTCGCATGGGATGGAATCGTATCATGAGAACACCTAAATCGGAACGACTTTAGTCTTATACGACAAATCGTGTCTGAATCGTACCGATTAGAACATGTTCTATTTCTCACAACAAATCGTAAGCTCTCAGCCAATCAAATCACATTAAAGTACAAAATTTTTTTACTTCCATGTTTTTTCACTTGCTTTTCACATGTCAAAATGTCCGGATTCCATGGGTTAATAAAACCTATTGCTGTCTAGATGTGGTCAATAATTGTTTTGTTACATAATGTCATCAGTAAATTGTCTACATTCATGTTTTTTTTTATTTCAGTGGAAATTTGTAGGCACTTGCATTTCCCGCAAAATATGTTTAAACTGACGAGCTTTGTTTGACGTCATCAAATCTTATGACATAATGTCTTCCCACACACACGATTCGAGTGGCAACGACAAATCGCACGCGACAAGTCAGTGCTACTAATCGCATCATAAGAACGTAGCTTTAAAGCAGTAGAATTTAATCAATGTTGATACCTCAAGAATATATTTCCATCCTTCTTCATTGAAGAGATCTTTGCCGAAGTGCCTTGTGTAGAGTTCTTTTGCTTCTTCTATCTTGGCGAGCGTGATCACCTGTCCAGTGAGCCATCTCTTCAGAATGTACTGCAGTCCAAAGAACACAGTGTTCGGGAACTTGCCACCTCGGCTTTCAAAGTACGAGTATACAGTTGTCGTATTCGGGGGATACTGCATATGATGTGTCACCTAAAATCAAACAGATAGCTCATGGAACATTTTGTTAAATATCTCATCACAATTCACAACATACAGGTGTCAGAGATCACCACACAATATGACGTGTCACCTAAAATCAAACAGGTAGCTCATGGAACATTTTGTTAAATATCTCATCACAATTCACAACATACAGGTGTCAGAGATCACCACACAATATGACGTGTCACATTAAATCAAACAGATAGCTCATGGAACATTTCTCAATTTCAAACATTTGCTTCCCTATTACAATCTGATAAGCAAACAGTGCTTTTCACTCAACAAAATGAATTTCAAGCCTTGATTCACCGCCTACAAATTGCATATATAAACTATTTTATTATTCTAAAGAAAACCTAGGAAATTATAGTTAAACATATATATATATGTGCTACATTACAAGTCGGTCAGAAAACAATAAATGTTTAAGACTGGTAATACTAGCTAATGAATTATACTGGGGGGAGAGGGGTTGATGGCAGTGATAAAATCTTATAAAATTTTAATACTATATATGTGATCAACTTTATCTTATTCAATTATTTGATTTTATTTTAATTACAGGGAAGTATAAACTGCCCTAGTGGAATTCTACTTTCACTTTCTATTTGATTCCATGTATGAATCTGACATCAGTTACAAGCCAGAATACACTAGTCATGGGTTATAAACTCTCTAGACCTATAAAACCAGTGTTTTTCAGTTTGAGTCTGTAATTTGGGTCAGTTAGCAAAAAGCAAATATAAAACATCTCATCATTCAGTTCTATTTGATCCACTTATAGGTAGGTCGAGTTAAGCTTTAATTCTACTTTCACTTTCTAATTCAATAGGTTAAATAATTCTAGTTTTATTTTCTATTTTAATTGATCCAATTGTAGTGGGGGAGGGGGGTTAAAATCTTACTGCAAAATCACTTTGTTTAAATTACATGTGGAATGCCAGAATAGTATACAGAAACATAGTAAAAGTATGTTAGTATTAGGTTATGTTCAAAACTGCCAGCATATACTACTTAATTAAAACGTCACTTCCAGCTGACGAAAATTAGTGTAAATGTGTTAAGAAGTATCACACCTCAGTTAAGTAGGTAAAGGTGAATTAATGTAACCTAATAATTGGGTTACCTAGAGCAAAATCATGGCTACCTACATGTAACCTTTTCCAACATTGTCCTCTGAATTAATAATGTACTGACAGTGGTAGACTCCAGTGTTCAAAATAAGCACTTGTCCGTTTGTCCTGAGAAGCGAAAATCTGCTAAGACAAACAAAATGTACCTTAGTGGTTGTCCAGTGGACAAGTGAAAATGTTCAATGAAGTTTCATTTTGAGCAATGAAAAACATTGTCCTTCTACTTGAATAAAACAAACTATTTATTTAGCCAAGTAAAAAAATTGTCGGACAAGTAGATTTCTAGATATATTTGTCCGGTGGACTAGTGAAAGTATTGGTCGACAAGTAGATTTCTAGATATATTTGTCCGGTGGACTAGTGAAAGTATTGGTCGACAAGTAGATTTCTAGATATATTTGTCCAGTGGACTAGTGAAAGTATTGGTCGACAAGTAGATTTCTAGATATATTTGTCCGGTGGACTAGTGAAAGTATTGGTTGACAAGTAGATTTCTAGATGTATTTGTCCAGTGGACTAGTGAAAATTTCTGCTTATTTGTATCACTGGACTCTGAGGGTTAAGTTTAACTCTTGACAAGCATGATTTTTTTTTAATGAAAGGATATACTATTAGTCTTTAATTTAACACACATGTATGATTTTAAACTCGCAGAAAACTTAGGGTTGTCATTTAATATTATACTGCTAAGTCCATCTTGTGCAAGTTTTGTTTTAGCAACAATGCATATAAACTTTCAATTACACATACACCTATTTCATGTTTAATATATACATACACCTATTTCATGTTTAATATATACATACATGTGCTGCACTGCATTCAGATTTTGTTTGGTCTCTATGATTTTACTTGTTTGTTTTGTTTGTTTTTTTGCAACAGTTGTAACTGATAAACATAATTACATTGTAAACCAAATCAAATCAAAATAGTTTATTTGTTCTAGGTTTGACTACCCGTAACAATGAGTGGCACAATACATGTATATAATATAAAATATACCATATACAGTAACTGTGAAACCCCTATAAACCAGACACCCGTGGGACCAATAAAAATGTCCAGTATTAAGAGAGATCCGGTTTAGTTATGTCCTGGTTCTTAAAGAGGGACTCTGATAAAAGTTTTGAAGGTATTCTGGTTTACAGATGGTCATGTCTTGAGACGTTTCACTGTAAATCAAAAATCAAATTATCAATATACATGCATGTACACTGTATATTAGCCCGAGTACTCTGACTGTAAGAGAGCTAGACGGACATTTTGACATAAATACGCTCTCATTACAGTCAGAGACCAAGTTATGTATTTTTGGGGCAATTCCCGACAACCAAAAAGTTGGCAAAGATTTCCGCTCTAATATCACAACAATCCTATGTTTGACGTTAAATACTTTTACATCGATCATTTTCGAGTTAATTGATTTAAAAAAATCCACATATTAATCACTAATACACACACTACAGAAAGAAACCCGACAGCACCCACATTCAGCTAAGCTTTGGCAAACTGTATATGAGCAAGATTATATCAACTGAAATAATTGGTAAATAGTTATATTGTGAATCCAACTGTTTCAGATTGTTGTTTCTAACTTGGGTTTGTTTGAGGGGTGAGGGTGGGTAAAACATGTCAGTGTCTGGTCCCCACTTCCCTATTTTAAACTTTAGAGCTTGGGTGCAATATACATTTATTTATACATCTTTTGTTGTCAAGAATTTACGATCTGTCGCCCAAAAATAACCAAAAAAGCCTATCGAGTCGGCGTAATTTACATAACTGAATTGACAGTTCGTGTAGAAACCGAAACTGACTTTCATTCGATCGGAGAAATAACATACAAAACATTTAAAGACAATAGCAATACTATTTGGAGTTTGTTACAGAATATATAGTTAATCATAACGAAGACGACAAGCCGTGGCAATTTAATAATTTTATAGTAATTACCTTGTAAGAATCAGTAACCAGAAGAATATTGTCCGTGCCACCTGCTGGAAACCCCGCCATTTTGAACGCTACTTTTTCGTGACGTATTGCCTTTTTGTACCTAAACCAAAATGTACTTAGAAATTAGACCCACAACTTTCATTTTCCAGTTTATTTTGTTCCTACTTTCATTTTCCTCCTACATTCTTATCTTTAAAAAAAAACACACCCACAAACATAGTTCTATTATTCAAACATATGTTTATTTATCTGACGGTAATTGTGGAATCATTAAAAAAATTAACCTGACTTAGTCTAGATGACATCAATGCATTTTCAATTACACATTAATTTTATAATTATAACAATTTAATAATAGTATTGAATATAAAACAAAAGGACTAGTACCAACATATGTTAACATTTTAGTAATATTTAATTCATTGAGACGAGAAGAGTATTAAAAGTAATTAAAGGATGGAAAATGTATGAGTTTGTAATTAACATGAGATGTAATGTTTCCAGCATTAAATATTATGTTTAAAAGTAAATAGGTATCTGTTATTTTACTCGTGTATTTTCACATACTTATGGCGTATTTAAAGAATATACAGATCGTTTTTGTAATTAAATGGACTAAACTATAACGCGTAATACATCTAGAAACACGACTTGTTAGGGGCCGAACTGTCTTGGTGTGAAACTATATTGGGGCTAAAACCTGCTTGGACCTAGCAACGAAAACAAAACTTGCTCTTGTTTTGTTTTTTTCTTCATTAAAGGGAAACAACTACTGTTAATTATTGTCAATGCGGGTTTGGGGTCGGTGTACTCTCCTTCCAACTATGAGAAGCTGTGGGTTAAGAATCGTCTTTATTTGTATTTAATAATTAGAAGTTTACACTCTACTTAAAGTTAATGATTCTATTCTCGGAACCGGCGTGACGTCACAAGGCCTAGTTACCGATCATCCGGGTCTTTGGGGGTGAAGCAAAGCCTTAGTGATTATTGTTTTACATAGAATAAAGTTATATCAACTTTTTGCATGCCTTGCATATTGTCATTTATTTTCTGTAGCTAACACATAGTTGTAGCATGTCTTATGAGTATTATAGCAGCTTGGGTTGTCATATAAGAGAAACGAACAACGGGAATATGAATTAGTACAGTCAATATTTATTACCGACATGTTTCCGTATAGCTTATATTGTCGAGGGGACCTGACTAGAGGCAGTTTGGGCAGAACAAATTTTGTTGATGCAATTTTAAGGTAATATTAATTATAAATTTTAACAACTTTGAAATGATAAGATAATTATTAATATTATAATAATTAAGATGTGGACTACAAAATATATAATTTGTATGTATAATAATAAAATTTATATGCATAATTCAAGATAATTATTTTTATGATTTAACATAATTATTTTATTTCCAAATAGAATGTAATAATTAAACAATTGCAAAGTTCTTACTTTATAACTTTAAATTACAGTATTATTATTGTCATTCTTGAAATAATGAAATGATTTAGTTTTTACATATTGTGAAATTATCTCATGATGTTGGCCTTCCTTACCGGTTGAATGCAGGCGAAAAGAAAATAGCAATAATAAAATATAGCCAACCTCAGACCTTGTCATCTAAGGGGAGTTGTATCTCTCTCTAGCTACCCATCACTCCCCTGAGATTAGTTCAAGGAGAATAATATATAGCTCCCTTTGGCATGTGAATATTAGTATTTTAAATATATATATATAAAGTGTTGTTTTATACCTAGTGGATATTGCATTTTGTCTTGGGCTGTATTGGAATTGTTATTGCAATTAAAATTTAAGTAATATGTACAAAACTAATTTTTCATAAGATACAGGTGGAGAAAGGAGATGGGGCAATTATCATGACTGTTAGTAAGCTGATCTGTATCAATATGCCTTCTGCTAGACTACACATATTTAACCTAAGTTGCTTTTAACCAGCGTTGAATTACCTCTTGTATAGATGCACTTATGTAGCATATTCAAGGAAAATGTATGAATGAGATGGTTAAATGCCATATTATTCTCCATGTGAAACCGTGTTTTTAGAAAGAAAAACAAATATCAAATATGGCAATGACCATTCATTTTATTGCAGATAATTGCTGAAGCAGATTGTGTGCACACATACACACACACACACACACACACACACACACACACACACAATTCAAAGAACTGCAGAATACCATAAAATGACATGTAGATGCAAAAAGGTAAGTCCTTTAACTTGAACAGAAGCAAAATCTACAAATGTGCCACAACCACCAAATTGACCCCTCCGTATGACGAGTTAACCACGCCCACCGTGACACGTGATGCAAGGTTAGACAAACTTTCAATAATGGCTGCCAATTCGCATAGGTCGATAGCAAAATCAACCGATCTGCCGATTACGTTTTTGCCTTAATTTATTTACAAATATCATTGTTTAAATAAAAAGCCGATAAGAGGAGACATTCAAATATTTCACTACTGGGTACATTTACGATGACAACGTGATTTAAATCGACGAAACCATTTTTACTTCAGAAAATTTTATCGAAGCACAAGAACCCGGAAGTGAACGTCGAATGCAACCAAAAGAACATTTAAAACATCCTATGCTCGTTTTTTTGTCAGAACTGATAAATTAATATGTCTTGTTGGTTTCTTTTTTCTTCTTCTTTTTCATTTTAATTTTTGTTGTTGTTGTTGTTCGACTTTTATATTAATGGAATCCCGATATGCCGAGGAACAAGCAAATAAAATGCGCGGCGACGACCCGTTTATTTTTGGTCGGGTTGCGTTAAATGTTTTGTTTAAAAAAACAAAAGGGAGGGACGTGCGCAGTAACATTGAAATACAAGGCGTTTAGGAATGCTATCAGTGTACCATAATTTTATGCACGAAAGGTTACAAAACGGGGACCAGACAACTCGGACCGGGGGACAACTCGGCCCAGACAACTCGGCCCAGACATCTCGGCCACGGGGCCGAGTTATTAGACTGATAGACGGGGCATGCTGTGACACATTATATGCGTGTTAAGTATGATAGTTGGCCATGTCGTAGTGTCGAAGTATTGTACTATAGTAATAATAATGCATTATACTGATAGATACCGCTAACTATATGGTCACCATTAAGAATGACAATTGTGTATGTCGTAGGCGCATATCGTAGTGTCGGATGGGTTTTTAGAAGTATTGTACTATAGAAATAACGCAAAAGACATGATTTGCCAAATTCCCACATTTATTACATTAAATACATACGCACATATGTACGCAAAAAACCCAACAGAACACATATACATAAATAGTTGTAATAAAGAAATAAAACACCAATCACCAAAAGAACATAGAAATAAAACGTCCAACAAAAGATAAAAGTCAGTGTGCAACAGGGGCGTACAGCTTTCCACAGGCAGACAGGAATCTAGAAGTGGACACTTCACCATCTGTGTAGCGTCCCCACAGTTCGAAAATTTTCCCCTGCAGATTCCAGTTGTCGCTGGACTCCGGGCCGAGTTGCCTCGCGGTGGGCCGGGTTGTCTCAGAACTCTGGGCCGAGCTGTCTCGACGTGGGCCGAGTTGTCTCAGAACTCTGGGCCGAGCTGTCTCGACGTGGGCCGAGTTGTCTCAGAACTCTGGGCCGAGCTGTCTCGACGTGGGCCGAGTTGTCTGGGCCGAGTTGTCCTCCGGGCCGAGTTGTCTGGCATTCTACAAAACTATGGCAGGATACAGTCGCCTGTGCCAAAATTATGCAGGCAGTGGTTTAGATTGTGGGATTGCGATGTTTATGGGGGTGTATTCTTGAATCAACCGATATACTTGCCCTATTTATGAAACCAAAGTCATACACGCAATTAAAAATTTAAAAAAAAACAAAAAAACAATTGTTTGGGGGGGGGGGGGGGGCAACTGAGTAGTTAATAGTCTAAAATTCCTTAAACAGTTCAGAAGAGAATTTTCTTTAAGATATCTATAATGCTTTCTGAATTTTTTCGGGGGGGGGGGGGGGATGATGTTTGATTTCTATTAGAAAGTTGCATAAAGCTACATATAAGATGACATGTGGAAGAAGAAAAATGCCTATGCTTTGCTAAAATTTGGGGTATAAAATAATGATGAAAAACAAAACTACTGTCTCCAAAAGAAAATCATATTTAGGGTAGGTAATAAAAACAAAACAGATGTAAGTGCCTCATCTAGGTGGTTATGGGTTTGAAATGTTTTGAAATTAGGGTTAGGACATTACATTTCAAGCACATGACCATTTATAAACATCAGTTCTTTTACTTTCATTTATCTAAACATTAAAAAATATATCTATTAATTTCCAAGATTTTAGGGTACATAAGTTTAATCTCAGTAGCCTTGAGGGGGCTTTGGGGGGGCAACTGAGTAGTTAATAGTCTAAAATTCCTTAAACAGTTAAGAAGAAAATTTTCTTTAAGATATCTATAATGCTTTCCGATTTTTTTCTGGGGGGGGGGGAGGGGATGATGTTATTTGATTTCTATTAGAAGGTTGCACAAAGCTACATATAAGATGACATGTGGAAGAAGAAAAACGGCTATGCTTTGCTAAAATTTGGGGTATAAAATAATGATGAAAAACAAAACTACTGTCTCCAAAAGAAAATCATATTTAGGGTAGGTAATAAAACAAAACAGATGTAAGTGCCTCCTCATCTAGGTGGTTATGGGTTTGAAATGTTTTGAAATTAGGGTTAGGACATTACATTTCAAGCACATGACCATTATACCAACTGCTGATGGATCGAACATGTCCATGTTTTCGTTTCGTAATAAGGTATGCGTTTTTCTGACATATTCAAATCGTTTAGTAATAAACTCATGTCTCATGTCTCATGTGAAGAAAGATTATGAATTTTGTTATTTATTTTATTTCGCTACTCTTACTTTTAATGCATAGCCTGCATCTTTTTCAAGTTTCAAACTGATATCACGAAAATATCAGATGTTGACCGAATGCTTAGGTCGAACTACCCGATGGGTCGAACTCTTTCTCGAGCACCGAGGACGTTCGAGCCAACGGCATTCAACTATATATATATATATATATATATATATATATATATATATATATATATATATATATATTATACACATGTATGTATGTATGTATCTGAGATACAAGTATACCTTTATTGTTTAATACATTATACATTTGGGCTATTACACGTCCGCAGGTACAATATCTGGAGTGGGGTATAATGTGGAAATGTTATCAATGCACATGCTTTAACCATTTTGGTTGCTGTTAACGTCGGTTATTGTTGACAACAACAACATTAAACTCCACGTAGTCGCATTCTGTGTGGGAAGCCATGGCGTTGCATCAGGTTTGTCACGTTTTAGTGCCTTTACCCAGAAGCGGCGTCTGGTCTCTTCTTTTCGAAATTTGTAAAAAGATATTTTTTTTAACATCAAGTTATGGTTTATGCAGCCAACTGCACAACATGTTTTAGGCATCTTGGCCGTTAACTGTTGTAAATGATCGACTAAAATTGACTAAATTCACTATCAAACCATACGTAACTAAGGAGAAGCTTCACGCATCACGTGATAAACAATGGCGGATAGGGCCGAAGTACCCGTATGTTCGGTTCCGAGAATATGATAGACCTCTATCTGTTAGTATTCTGCACCACAACCCCTAGCCCGATCATAATATTATAGACCTCTATCTGTTAGTATTCTGCACCATAACCCCTAGCCCGATCATAATATTATAGACCTCTGTCTGTTAGTATTCTGCACCACAACCCCTAGCCCGATCATCATATTATGATCATAACCGTACAGAAGTCCGTCTAGCTCTCGAACGGCAGAATACTCGGGCTACACAATCCCGTCTTGTCCCAATCCAGATAGCTTGGCTTTTATCAAAATGTGTTCTCAGACCAGAACAGGAAGCAAATTCATTAACCAGCTACAACGCTTGATTTAAGGGCAATAAACTGTTACTGAATTTCCATATCCCTCTACCCCGTTTATTTAATTTTTTTAAAATAAAACTAGTTTGTTTATTGATGAATCAATCTAATTAAAATTAGCTCCACTATTACATGTGGATCTAACACCAGCCAGTTGGAGCTCATGTCCACCAATCAAAACCTTACTTGCAGAATCCTGCCAGTGATTTTACATTAAAAATTATTTTCGTGTGAATTACGAATGCCTTAAAACATGTTTTATTTTATAAAATAAATAATTTGTAATGTAAAACTGAAGACTGATTTAGTTAGGGTTTTTTTTATAAATAAATAAATAATTTTTAATGTAAAATTGAAGACTGATAACCCACCCCGTATGTATTGGTATGGTTCGCTGTACTGCGGCCACTAAAATAGACTCGCCCGATATTTTTAGAATTTGTATGCTCCTAAATAACGTTATAAAAGGCGAAGTGTGATTGGTCAATATTTAAATTATTATTTACACACGAAATGTTACCTGGACATTGGGGACTATGCAGTGTTGTTAGCAATCCGATTAAAATTAGTTCTACTGGTCTAAATAAGGCATTCGTAATTCACATGAAACATATTGTATACCCTTTCGGAATGTTTTCAAATTATTTTTAAATCACTGGCAGGATTCTGCAAGTAGGCCTAAGGTTTTGATTCGTGAACATGAGCTCCAACTGGCTGGTGTTAGATCCACATGTAATAGTGGAGCTAATTTTAATTAGATTGTTGGTGAATGCTCAGATGTGTAACATACACCAATATGAGTATCTACCAAATTACGGTTGTAAATCCGGAGAATCAAGAAAGAAGTCCAACATTCCTTGTATGCTATTTGGTACCCTTCAAGTAAAAACATTTTAGTATTTGGAAGACGGGATTTCCATAACATCTACTGAACATAACTCCTTGGTCATCAGATTAATTTGGTTATGTGATTTCTAGTTATTTTATCCACATGGGGGGGGGGGGGGGGGGGGGGGGGGGGGGGGGGGGGGGGGGGGACGTAGCCCAGTGGTAAAACGTTCGCTTGATGCGCGGTCGGTCTGGGATCGATCGCCGTCGGTGGGCTCATTGGGATAATTCTCGCTCCTTCCAGTGCACCACGGCTGGTATAGCAAAGGCCGTGGTATGTGTTATTTTGCCTGTGGGATAGTGCATATAAAAGCTTCCTTGCTGCTAATCAAAAAGAGTTGCCCACAAAGTGGCGACAGCGGGTTTCCTCTCTCAATATCTGTGTGGTCCTTAACCATATGTCCGATGCCATATAACCGTAAATAAAATGTGTTGAGTGTGTCGTTAAATAAAACATTTCCTTTTATCCACATCATGCAGTGTATCAAGATCATAATCGATAGGTACATTAAAGTCGGGGTCCCTATAATAATCGATGTATTGCTAATCAGTTCTATTTTAAGCTCAATAGCCTATCTATTCTTAAAGCTGTGGATTATCTTTATTAGGTCCGTCAGTTACCATCAGTGTAGTCCTATACCCTGGAATAATAATATCCAATAATAAAACGGGTTTTTTTTGGATAATTTATTCATGCCCAATGTGATATTCAAAAGTATTACGGAACAGTATGATGTCGCCTGCTCAGACAAGCTTTATTTTATCATTTAATTTTCTAATATGATTCTATTTCTTGTTTAAATTGACTGTCACTAATAAATGTGATATCATAAATGTTTTCTACATCGAGCAAATAGGTCCTTCCTTTTAAGTGTATCTGGTGACAAACACCGGCAATTTACGCTCCTATATATATATTAAAATCACTTACTATAAATAATCGGTTACTCGGTTTTAAGTGTATCTGGTGACAAACACCGGCAATTTACGCTCCTATATATATATTAAAATCACTTACTATAAATAATCGGTTACTCGGTTGATCTAATTAATCGGTATATTTTCCAGAATATTCACATTAGTCAGTAGCAAGGGCCCTGGTAGAAACCGGCCCCTATTCGGTGCCGTGGCCTAGTAGGCCTATTAGCAAGGGCTATCCCAGACCCAGCTTCCGACCAGATTTAGTCTTTTACAGATTGTAGCTTGTGTTCACCACAAAGTAAATGTCATCGGTTGACATTTAACTATTTTTTTTAATCATCGTTCACCCAAGAAGCGAGGGATTCTGCAAACGAATATATTAAGGTTCTAATAATGAATTTGTCAAAAGAAAAAACACCACATTAAAGTTAAAACTATTTATATTTGTCCAACATATAAAACAAGTGAGCTATCATGCATCTTGTATCTGCTTGTAAACCAAACAATATTTCTATATTTGTTTACATCATAATACTAGTATATTCAAATCAACAGCCACTCCTAACAGATAAAACGTATGAACATCAGAATCTAATTATATATTTTATTACCGTACGACCATAACTATGTGTGGATAATATTAGTATCTTAGTATTTCTTAGGTCAAACTAATCAGAAAACTCGTTGAATAAAAAGAATTATGAAAATGAGCAGTTTACAAATATACCCTAATTGGTCAAAACAGTCTAATATGTGTTGCAAACGTTAATATCGGTACGATTACAAAATATTTAATTATGCAAATATTTTCAACTAATCAATATCTTCGAGAATTTTTTATTTTTTTTATGCGAGTCGTGTAGGCTTATAGAAAAAAACATGTAAAGATCAAGAAAACGGAAACAAAATTGAAGATAATTTTGAGGATTATGGTGTGTTGAGGTGAGGATTATGGTGTGTTGATGAAGGATTATGGTGTGTTGAGGTGGACATCCACACCTAGGAGTAATAAGCAAAACAAACCGCACGCGCTTGTAAAGTCATGGGGACGTCCGTACAATAATACACTTCAACAAATAGGCTTGGGACAAAATGACCTGTACAAATTTAATACATCTAACAAACGAAACAAATAGTATAGGTCTTAAAATACCGTAGATAACAAGGATGGAATGACAAATCGGCATAGTAGTTTTGTAAAATATGTAAATACATATTTAATGAGGCACACACAAATAAAATATTGTATAAAAATATTAATTAATTACATAATGCACATGTAACAATGTCAGATGTTCAAGTATTATCTATAAAAAAAAATTAAAACCTGATAATGAAATAGAATATTGCCTGAAGAAGGCCACAAGTCCGAAAGCTTGGCAAATGTGACGATTTTCTTTACATAACGATGTATGTATATGAATATATATGTAACTTTCTCCATGGAAATGCCTTAAAATCCTAGAAAAGGAAAATTTTGCATCATTTTCCTTAAATTGACTATTTTGGTACAGTTCAAATAGTCTTCCCCTATATTTCAGTTTCAATTCGTTTATTGCTTTAAGCTACAAGCTTATCAGCACAACATATTTACACAGTATGTATAAACACACAGGAGAATTAAATTATTATATACAATGAATCACATACTTTTGATCTAACATATTAAGTAGCAATACATTAAAATATATAAACCAAAATATATTAAATAAGTACATGCATGGAAGTAATACATTCAAAGTTATAACATATGCGTCTGAAAAGTAATAACTTTTATAATATTAGACAACAGATGAGTGCCGTAACTTGTATGCCAAACAAATATATTTACCAATATTAATTAAATCTTTAGTGTTTTGGGTTTGCATCAGCTGTATATATTTAAAGACAGGAGTATTTCGTCTGTAGTATAACTTGATATATCGTTTTCTTAAGTTTTGGAATAATGGGAAAACTAGCATGAAGTGGTATTCATCTTCAACATCGTTATTACAGTGGTGACATTTTCTATTATCGAGGGATGATAATCTTAATTTGGTTATGTACTTTTTATAGTGGGCGGGTATGTGCTTGCACAAATAAAATTGTAGAGTAATATCCATTACAATATGTTTATATAATGTACATTTTGTTGATATCTGAATTTCATTTAGCAGATTCTGCTTAGCTTGGTCAAAAATACGCTGCTTCATTTTATTAGAGTATAATTTACGTTAATGACATTCTGGTTTATCCAAAGATGACCAAATCCTAGTTCATTTAAACTTGTTTTTCACAAAACCTGCCCAGTTATTACAACAAGATTTTAATGTGTTATTCAATATTGCCAAATATTTGTACGCTGTTTTCAAAATAGTTTTCAGTAGTCAGTAGTTGTACCCAGTACTTAAGTATTCTGTACATTCTTTGATATTTCAGGGTATATCTTCCCAATTTACAATGAACAGATGCATTATGGGTAGATTTTTTAACGCCGAACAATTGCTTACAGAAATCGATATGAACTTGTTCTATATTGGCACCTCTGTGAATGCCCCACACCTCAGAAGAATATGATAAGATACTATTTACGTATGTGTCAAATAAACTGCATACAAATTGTCGTCTGCCTCCCACATCACAGGTCAATGGCAAAGTCAAATCGAAATAAGTGTCGTGTTTCACCTATACAGTTGTTTCTTTCACGCATATATATATTATATACATATGTATGCATGTATGTACGCACACGCACGCGCACGCATACACGCATGCACGCATCAGGAAAATGTAGTCATTTGACAGTGGTAGTTGGACAATATGGGCAAAATTAACTTCTTTGTATTGGAATAAAATTGCAAAACCACGTAGGTTATATTACCTAATTCTGAATGACAAAACCGTCAGCCATAGTTAAACAATGCAGAGTCGATTGGGCATTTTGAAAAAAAAATAGTGCTTGATTCTATGAATCTCTATGTAGTTCCTCGTCTGTAGGAGGACAGCCACTCCCGAGAAGACCCTTGTCTGAACAATACATCCTTCCTGCATCGTTCAAAGAGGACTGCCAGTCCCAGACTAGTATAATAAATCAAAACTAGCACATAATAGAGCTTATTGGAATAAAATTAGATGTGATGATATGGACTTATGATGAATTGCTGTACACCAGTGATGATATCAGGTGTTCGCGAAAGGTGAGCATATTCTGCACCCATCATAAGTATTGCTACCACAGTTGTCAAGTTCATCACTTAATCTAAAACAATGAAACAATAAATGTCTAAAAGAAAAACGTAGTTGGACAATATTGCCTCCTTTGTATTCAAATACCATTACAAAACCACGTAGGTGCTATTGGTACATTACGTAAACAAAATGTTGCGCATGACTGACTATGAAAAGGATTACGAACCTCATTTAAAAACAAAACAGGACACACACAAGAAAAATGCACTCATACAGACAAACAAAAACACTATTCATACTCGCCTTTTACGACTCGTCCCAAAACAAATTTGTATGAAAGCGACTTTAATCATCATCATCATCATCATCATCATCATCATCAACATCATCATCGTCGCTCATTATAACAGGTATATCGGTCTTATAGAGTCCGTTATTTAATTTTTGGTTTTGTCATGTTAAACTTTTTTTTTTTTTTCTTTTTTTTTAATTTTGAAAATTTAATTTTTAAATTTTTAAATCCCAAAATATCTCTATTAGTTTATGATGTGGTTACCTGTGATCGTTTTAAATAAAGTGTCAACATATTGCTTCTTCAAGTACTGTTTTTGTAATTCTAAGTTTATAAAATGTCCATTAATCACTGGTTACCGTAATTAATCTGTAAACAACTGGACCTAGACATACAGCACGTCGACTCGATGCCGTTTATAGCAATCAATAATCGATATTAATAATATATTAATCACCAATAATTTAAGGCGGAAATCACTAACGAAATAGCCCAGTCTGAACACTATCGATCCCTGCCTGAACATGTGAAAGTCTATCTTCTCCTAGACTTGTGATTGGATAGTTCTCAAACTTGGTACTACGATTTTTTGTGGCAGTCTTCACAAATTAAAAGAGAAATATTTTGGAAATGTGTTTAATTTGTTTATTTTTATTAAATTTAAACCACTGGCTAAGCCAGAATTTTATTACGGGGCAAACCACATTGGAAGGGGCCAATCACATTTGTCTGTGAGTCATGTTAAGCGGCGACAGGAAAGTATAAAACGGTGAGGGTGAAAAGAGAGGAGATTGCCCCATGCACCCCCACCCCCCCCCACCCCACCCCCCCCCACCCCCCACACACACACCGGCTATGCCAGTGATTTAAAGCATGTGTTATTCTAAAAAAAAATCTAAAAAACAACAACGTAGTTTTGCACAAAGTTTGGACATAATTGCATGTTGTTACCTTTGGTAGTGTTAAATCAAGTTTCAACATATTTCCTCTAATTACGTTTTTGAAATACTTTGTTTCTAGTGGTGACAATTCGTATTTGTTTGCAGCTTATTCGAGACCATGCGTTAGTGTGTAACTTGAAACTAAAATGCATTTAATTTTAATGCATTAAATAATAGTCTCCAATGTATAAACATGTATAGTCTACTCCCAATTCAAATGTCTATAGAACACGATGTAAGGGCCTATTCTTTGGAGGCCCACATTACTAACAGGTCCAAAGATTTCGGGCCCACTATATAACATGAATCTTACTGGCTACCTCTATTGTAAAACCCTAAACTCCACCTGATTTATGAGCAAATATCCATCAAACAGATTTCAATTAGTTTCTAAGAGACGGTGAAGTAGAAGAAGATATGTCTCAATGTATCCTGTCCATGGCTCTTTCATTGCCTACGGTGAAGTAGAAGAAGATGTGTGTCATTGTATCCTGTCCTTGGTGCTTTCATTGCCGACGGTGAAGTAGAAGAAGATATGTCTCACTGTATCCTGTCCTTGGCGCCTTCCTTGCCGACGGTGAAGTAGAAGAGGATATGTCTCACTATATCCTGTCCTTGGTGCTTTCATTGCCGACGGTGAAGTAGAAGAAGATATGTCTCACTGTATCCTGTCCTTGGCGCCTTCCTTGCCGACGGTAAAGTAGAAGAAGATATGTCTCACTATATCCTGTCCTTGGCGCCTTCCTTGCCGACGGTGAAGTAGAGTGAGAAGACGAGCACGTAGGTGAGGACGCCGACACACACGCCGAGGATGACGAACAGCAGTGCCGTCCTCGCCTTCTTCCTCGCCTCCACCTCGTCCCCCAGCTGCCACGCCCAGTTAGACTTCACTGAAACACAAACAACAAGTCCATGCTAGTGAAGTCACACACCCTAGTTTTAGCACGTGGAAATGGACACAAAGTATGGTTAATCTACAAACCTGTAACACATTTAGATAGAGCACCAATAGACCTCTTTCACATTCCATTGCGCATGTGCCCGTTGCGGGGTAACTCGAGGACGAAAACCGCAAAAACAGACATGTGGACAAGTTGGGGGGGGGGGGGGGCATAGACAATGGGAGGCCACGCAATAGGAATGTGAATATGTCCATGATTAATTGTTCTGTTGTAGGGAACCCGAAAATTCTGTCGACATCCAACAAGATGTATTGGAGACATTTGTGAATTATTGCTTATCACGAAATAAAAAATATTTGGTTGTTAACGCCCGACAAACCATCGGTTCGAATTCGTACGCAATAAATATCGGATATGGGCTGAAATAATATTAATGTGTGCGCGTGTGTATATATGCAGATATATATTGTATTTAACATGATTTAAATATTTATAAAGCATTATACAGATAAATACATTAAGGATTCTTGTCGGGATTTCTTTTCACCAAGTTATTTAAAATTTTGTTCGGTATTTGGAATAAAATTAAATGATACATATGAAATGGTATATAAAAAATTAGAATCAAGCCCATAGGGACGATATCTGGAGTTGGGGGAGGGGAGGGGGCACAATATGTAGAGGAGGGACACAGTCTAGTTGGTTGGGGGGGGGGGGAGAGAGGGCAAAAGCCATAGTTTAAACCGGGTTTATAAAAATGGGGCTATAGTCCCTCCTCCTCCGACTTCTCGGTTGCTACCGACCTTAGAATCCCACGCAGGATTCACAGTTCCGCTCAAATGAAAAACTAAATCGGATTTTGCATATAAAAGTCCCCAAATGACCAGGATAACGTAGCAAGAACGTTTGTCTGAGGTTCCATTTGCTGAAGGTTCGATCCTCCTCAGTGGGCCCGTTTGATTATTTCCCGTCCCAACCAATGACCCATCAAAGGACGTCGTGTATGCTATCCTGTTTGAATGAGAAGTATGCCATCCTGTTTGAATGAGAAGTATGCCATGTATCATTTATTATAAATACCCCTGCGCGTGCTGTAACCTCACCGTGGTGCAGGGGTGTAACATTCTCTATGAGAATGGCTAATACAGCAAAATTGAAATTTTGAGTAGAAGTCAGTATCTATGTGTGATATTTGTCTTTTTCACAGTTCTTTACACTGTGTTTTTATTTAAAACTTTTTATATTGATGTTGATCATCATTTGTTTGCATTACCATAGTTTGACACCCAATAGCCGATGTATTTTTCGTGCTGGGGTGTCGTTAAACATTCATTCATTCATTCATTCATTATTATAAATACATTGGTATGACTAAAAACAAACAGTTTCTTGTCGTGGCTCTGTGACCAGGCCATTTTACATGCATACCACAACTTAATGCAACTTGTTAACATATATTTCGCAACAAAACGTCGTGTATTATTCTCGAGTGTAACCGGCGTCATCGCATTGTGTGGCAAGGGGGTATATGTGTGTGTGTGTGTGTGTGTGTGTGTATATGTGTGTGTGTGTATATGTGTGTGTGTGTGTGTGTATGTGTGTGTCTGTGTGTGTGTGTGTGTGTGTATGTGTGTGTGTGTGTTTGTTTGTGTGTGTGTGGGGTTTTTTTTGTGTGTATGTGTGTGTTTGTATGTGTGTGTGTATGTGTGTGTATCTGTGTTTGTGTGTGTGTGTGTGTGTGTAAATCTGGGGACCACCCACCCCCGCTAATCATGCTGGCTACGGGCCTGAAGATATATACAATATTCATAAGTTAGACCAAACATCAAATTAGGATCGTATCGGGTTGCATGGGTCTACCACTCTGAAAAAGTTGCTGAACTTATGTTATGTATAATCATGTACGTTATAAAAACGTGATACTTGCATACCATATCGATATATAGGACTTCTCCCTATGCTTGTAAATGTGTATCAAAGTACTGATGGTATCGCTAACGATCTCGACCAATGTTCTCAAGTACAAAATACAAAATAGTAACCAAACACTATTGTACATACAGATATATGTTTACTTCAAAAGTTGTAGATTTTCGCGTGTGACGGATCATATATGTTTTAAAACTTCGTAAATATCAGATATTATTTCAAGTGAAGTTATATGTATCTGATATAAATGATAGTGAAAATAAAATAAAATAAAATAATAAATAAAATAAGATAAATAAATAAGTAAATAAATAAATGCATAAATAACTAATTTGTGGATAGACATGTAACATTGATTAGTAGTTGTACAACTGTCTTTTTCTAATGAAACGAATGCATAAAATATTAACGTTTCTGATCGTTCTAATATTTTTACTAGGTTAAATTTCATTTTATTTCCTAAAATACTATTTTTGTGTACGTACGAAATTATTGGAAGACATAATCAAGTTTGGTCTTCTTACAAGTATTAAGACAACCAGAAACACATTGAATATACATACACTGATATTCTAAACAAGAAAATATATTTAATATGTAAGTTTAATCGTAAAAATATTTTATTAGTCGGAAATATCTTACAATGCAACAAACTCAGGAATGTCCCTTTAATTAGTAGCAGAATTAATTCAAAATGCGTTTAATACAGAAACCAGTGATATTATTGCGAATGTGTGTATATAATATTCTAATAATAAGCTATTTTATTGCAGGAAACTATTGAGGTTGTTGGGGTGGGGATGCAAAAACCTTCTAAAACAGACCTTACCTCCAAAATGATATCCCAGCAAGCCGAATATAAAATTACAAGCAAATATCACAAAACATGAAGTCATCACAAAGTCTTTGGGCTTTCGTTTCGGGTCTGGTTGCTGGGCAACGATTGGCACTGTCGTCTGGCTCACTACCACTTGGTTCGAGGAGGAGCTGTACTGTACGTTGGGGTCTGGTTTCGAGTCATTTGGAACTGGACCTCGTCTCGTCAGGTCCACGTGGACCTCCTGATGGTCGATAGTGGCAACACCGTCAGTCCGAGGTGTATACGTCCCTGATGACATTCTGTGTCTGTAAAACGTTCACGCATAACAATTAGAAAAGTGATTACAATGAAATATCACATGAAATTATCAATGGTCCGTTCTCAAAGTTGCAAGTGTATTAGTTCGCTGTTTGTTATAATACTTGTGATAAATAACTACAGTTATGTAACCTTTGAATAATTAACTCAGAAATAGCGAACTTGTAATTCATTTTTTTACAAGAAAAATATTATTAATCAACATTTTTGGTCATTATGCAACTTCAAGACTTCCCCTTTAAGAGGAAACAACTTCAAGACTTCCCCTTTAAGAGGAAACAACTTCAAGACTTCCCCTTTAAGAGGAAACAACTACAAGACTTCCCCTTTAAGGGGAAACAACTTCAAGACTTCTCCTTTAAGAGGAAACAACTTCAAGACTTCCCCTTTAAGAGGAAACAACTACAAGACTTCCCCTTTAAGGGGAAACAACTTCAAGACTTCCCCTTTAAGAGGAAACAACTTCAAGACTTCCCCTTTAAGACGAAAACAACTTCAAGACTTCTTCTTTAAGACGAAAACAACTTCAAGACTTTCCCTTTAAGACGAAAACAACTTCAAGACTTCAAGACGAATCACGTTCAAGACGAATCATCTCCAGTTCATTGCATTTAGTGAAGTGTTGAGCAAGTTAACATTCTCATTTGACTTTCTAAATATTTTTTAATCGTTAGTTTTAATGCAAACCAAATTTCAGTGGTCGCGGAGTTGACTGTCGCGGTGTTGACGGTTGCGGTGTTGACATTCCTGAATGTAAACCATCCTAGGTCCTCCTATTTCGGTAGGGATGATGTCATATTATCAAAATATTCCACATGCAGAAACGACAAGTTATATTGTGTATTTTATACAATATGATTTTTTAATTAACATAAAATGTGGTTGCGATGTTGAGACACAATAAATGTACGTTTCAGAAGCACTAGATTAGTTGATGAGTGCAACCCCCTGCTCCGGAGTTAGTCACTGGCGCCCGTAGTGGGCGTGCCTGAACCTCTGTGGATAGGGGCACGTTAATAGATTTCCCAATCCCGATGAGTGCAAGACATAAATTGTTATGCTAACGTTCATAAAAATTATTTCTAGTAACTTATGTCACAAAATTATGATGAGGGTGGTGCAATGATATGTAAAAATTATAGCTAAGAATAATCAGTGATTTGCGAAGTTGATCGTACCAATTTATTTTTCATTACATAAATTTGGAAAATTAAATATTATATACATGTTGTTCAAAGGACATGACAATGTGAAGTTTTTAATTACAGGATATACTTCATAACATCAGGGCGCGAACAATGAGAGGGGGGGGGGGGATGTGTTTGTCGTATTTCACATTTTTTTTATGTCTGGTTCATTACACGCACTTTTTGGACCTGTAATAAAGTATGTTAAACTGGGGTGAATATAAAAAATAATCATGAAACAACCACAGTTATCACCTAATTACGGAGAGTCTGGTCCATGATTTGTATAATGTGGAGATGTCAAATGTGTTAAACCAATGATGGGATGTACTTTTTAATTGAAATAACACAACTTTGGGAGATTCACTCAAAACACAACTGTGGTATCTGGTTTAGTGTGGTATTCACGGTTGTACATCTAGTGTCGGGAGATGCCAGCGACTCGGGGGCCAGTGGTGTATTCATTCACTTTCTAGCGGGGACGTGTATTATTTCACAGTGAAGGGAGGGTAATCACACACACACACACACACACACACACACACACACACACACAGACACCACTCACACACAGACACCACTCACACACATATACCCACACACACACACACACCACTCACTCGCACACACACACAGATACCCTCACACACGCACAAAGACAGTCATAAACACACACACACTAACACACACACACATGCGAGCGCGCGGGCACACACACAGACACACACCACACACATACACTCTCTCTCACACACAAACTCTCACACACTATTTCTCTCTCTCTCTCTCTCTCTCTCTCTCTCTCTCTCTCTCTCTCTTGCTCTCTCTCTCACACACACACACACACACACACACACACACACACACCTCCAACGAGTGTCGTGTACATGTACTCTTTGATTTAGGGGGGCTGGAGGGGTTGATTTGGCCGAAATTTTACCCAGATAAAAACTGTCCGAATTTCCCCCACTGTTTTGCCCCCTGCCCCCCCCCCCCCCCCCCCCCGGGGTCGTACGCCCATGGTCGTGTATGTAGCACCATCACTGATCTTACCTAGCCCGAGTACTCTGACTGTAAGAGAGCTAGACGGACATTTGGGTAATGAGAGCGTATTTATGTCCAAATGTCCGTTTAGCTCTCTTACAGTCAGAGTACTCGGGCTATGGCCTTACCGTGTTATTGTTGTAATAAATAGTTCTCTATTAAAGCTAGACTGAGTGACCGATCTTAAACTATTTATTATTGGTATTAATTAAATAAGACAGAGAATACAGCAGAACCAAATAGTCTTACCTGCTGAGCCACGAGGTCTTGGGTTGGCTTGTAAAGAGTTAAATGTATCTATATCTGTATGCGTTCAATTTGCTAATGTGTAAATCTGTGTCGACCTCTTATTCTAGATGACAGCGCATGCGTGACCTAGATAGGTGACACATCAAAGACAGGTGTGCACAGGTGTGTCGTCAGTGTGGGTTTAAAGACAGAACACTTGTGTATTGCGTTTTACTCTACAGACACGAACGTACAACACACAAATAAATCACGCGCGTGTTCAGACACAATACACACACACACACTCTCTCTCTCTCTCTCTCTCTCTCTCTCTCTCTCTCTCTCTCTCTCTCTCTCTCTCTCTCCCTATGGCTGTCTCTCTCTTTCTCTCTCGCTGTCTCTCTCTCCATCTGACCGGCGTCGTGGTTAGGCCATCGGACTATAGGCTGGTAGGTACTGGGTTCGGATCCCAGTCGAGGCATGGGATTTTTAATCCAGATACCGACTCCAAACCCGGAGTGAGTGCTCCGCAAGGCTCAATGGGTAGGTGTAAACCACTTGCACCGACCAGTGATCCATAACTGGTTCAACAAAGGCCATGGTTTGTGCTATCCTGCCTGTGGGAAGCGCAAATAAAAGATCCCTTGCTGCTAATCGGAAAGAGTAGCCCATGAAGTGGCGACAGCGAGTTTCCTCTCAAAATCTGTGTTGTCCTTAACCATATGTCTGACGCCATATAACCATAAATAAAATACGTTGAGTGCGTCATTAAATAAAACATTACCTTCTTCTCTCCGTCTCTCCCTATGTGTGTCTGTCTGTCTGTCTCTCTCTCTCTCTCTCTCTCTCTCTCTCTCTCTCTCTCTCTTTCTGTGTGTCTCGGGCGGAACGTAGCCCAGTAGTAAAGCGCTCGCTTGATGCGCGGTCGGTCTAGGATCGATCCCCGTCGATTCTCGTTTCAGCCAGTGCACCACGACTGGTACATCAAAGGTCGTTGTATGGGATGGTGCATATAAAAGATTCCTTGCTACTATTGAATAATATGAAGGGTATCCTCTCTATGACTATATATCAAAATTATCAAAAGTTTGACATCCAGTAGCCGATGATTAATAAATCAATGTGCTCTAGTGGTGTCGTTAAACAAAGCAAACTTTAAATTCTCTCTCTCTCTCTCTCTCTCTCTCTCTCTCTCTCTCTCTCTCTCTCTCTCACTCTCTTTTTCTGTGTGTCTCGGGCGGAACGTAGCCCAGTGGTAAAGCGCTCGCTTGATGCGCGGTCGGTCTAGGATCGATCCCCGTCGATTCTCGTTTCAGCCAGTGCACCACGACTGGTACATCAAAGGTCGTTGTATGGGATGGTGCATATAAAAGATTCCTTGCTACTATTGAATAATATGAAGGGTATCCTCTCTATGACTATATATCAAAATTATCAAAAGTTTGACATCCAGTAGCCGATGATTAATAAATCAATGTGCTCTAGTGGTGTCGTTAAACAAAGCAAACTTTAAATTCTCTCTCTCTCTCTCTCTCTCTCTTTCTGTGTGTCTCGGGCGGAACGTAGCCCAGTGGTAAAGCGCTCGCTTGATGCGCGGTCGGTCTAGGATCGATCCCCGTCGATTCTCGTTTCAGCCAGTGCACCACGACTGGTACATCAAAGGTCGTTGTATGGGATGGTGCATATAAAAGATTCCTTGCTACTATTGAATAATATGAAGGGTATCCTCTCTATGACTATATATCAAAATTATCAAAAGTTTGACATCCAGTAGCCGATGATTAATAAATCAATGTGCTCTAGTGGTGTCGTTAAACAAAGCAAACTTTAAATTCTCTCTCTCTCTCTCTCTCTCTCTCTCTCTCTCTCTCTCTCTCTCTCTCTCTCAAGCTCTCTCTCTCAAGTGTTTTGTCTAGTAGTACTGGACATACTGTTTGATTGCTATTAACCCTGAAGACTGACCCTCTTTATGACAATTTGTAAATATAGATTACGCATTAAAAGTGACTCTCTAGTTGTAAAATAAAAATGGTAAAAGGTAATGACATTTTATCTACATGTATAGTAACTAGATATACGTGTATATTAATTTCTCTCAGCAGATAAAAATGCACAATTAAAGATCACTAATACAAAAATAACATATTTTCTCTCTCATTATTAAGCCGGCCTCTGTACGAAGTTTCACATTACTAGTTCTAAACGTTTATTTTGTTTAACGACACCACTAGAGCACACTGATTTATTAATCATCGGCTATTGATGTCAAACATTAATTTTGGTATTTTTGACATATAGTCTTTGAGGAAACTGCTACTTTTTCCCATTAAGCAAGGGGTCTTTTAAATGCACCATCCCAGACAGGATAGAACATACCACGTCCTTTGATATACCAGTCGTGCTGCACTGGCTGGAACGAGAAATAGCCTAATGGACCCACCGACGAGGGTCGATCCAAGACCGACTACGCATCATACGAGCGCTTACCATTGGGCTACGTCCCGACCCGTAGTTCTGAATGTAGATAGTATTCTTGAATTTTATTTTGACATCAGACAATTTTCTAATTCATGTTTGAACATTCTGAACTTGTAATACGTTTATAGATGAGTACATATCAATCTCACAACAGCATGTTTTAGCCACATCACATTGACCTATGTGAGTATAAACTTTGTAGAAGTTAACCATTTAAAAATGAATATACACACAATTTAGATTTATTACAATTAACATTTGCCTAAAATGTAATTTCAAACACACCACCGTACCAGTGGGGTAGTGGGGGTGGGGGCTACGGGGTCAATCACACCCCCAATCAAACTTTTAAAATTATTACGTTATAAAATTAAACATACAGTGTGGGCCAAACCCCCGCCCCCCCACCCCCCCCCCCCCCCCCCCCACTCCCTCCCCGCCTCCTAAAAGCCTGGTCACACATCACATACACATTTTGTCGTGAGAAATAGGACATATCTAATCGATGCGATTCCAACACGATTTAAGTGTTCTCACTGGACGATTTGATCGTATGCCCATTAAAGTAGGCAAAGTCTAATATTTTCTTGTTTAGTGTCTGTATATTCAATGTGTTTCTTGTCGTCTTAATATTTGTAAAAAGCTCAAACTGGATTTTGTCTTTAAATAATTTCGTACGTAAGAAATTTTTTTTTTTCCCCCTCAATATTCCTTGTTCAGAAACAGCTATAGCCATGATGTATTAAATTTTTTTTGTAAAAACTAAGAAACATACTACACATATATAGTTGCACAGTGATATAAAACATGCAGTGAAGCTATGTTCACTCAAAAAACAACAAGCAGATATAAGTGGCGGTAAATGGCTCGCCTTTCATGGCTGCCGAATTTTATTTAATTAGGTTTTTGTTTGTTCTTAAAATTCAAATGATTATCTTTAGTAATGTTACAATTAAGAAGAAGTAATACAACTTAATACCACACTTTTTTGAGTGAAGGTGCGGCAAATAAACCGCACTAACAAGTACATGTACAAAGTAAAACCAAAATCTTTCTGAACAAGGGTGGGAAGGGAGGGTGAAATTCTTATTTTCCTTAAAGTACTCGCAATTTTTTCAAAAAGAATAAAACAACGCACCACTGTGCTTGCTCAAGTATGACTGAAGACAACCGAATTAGCATAATTTGGTCGGGTATAAAATAGGGAATCCGAGTAAGTATAAAATACGGAATCCGAGGGAGAAAGTATAAAATTGGATATTTGTGGAAAAAAGAGTCTTTTGTTAGACTCTGTATTTTATGAAACAAAATGAAATTTAACCTAGTACAAATATTAGAACGATCAGAAACACGTTTAATATATAGCCAGTAATATTTTATGCAAAAAATATATATATTTGATATGTAAATATACTACTCCAAAGAATTTAAGGGTCAGACGATATTTTCGACATTATTTTCTGAATGTCAATTATATTAGCTAGACCATAATGTCACGCATGGTATTGTTCCATTTTGACGAAAGTGGGTCTAAGCAACCCATAAATGAATTAAAATCCACTGTCATTGACACTGTCGACTAGTTGAAAGGTCTGCTAAGTGCCCATAACTTGCTTTTTCACAAAGCGCTTCATTTGCAGCTTTGCACGTGTATTCCATGTTCCCAATGCTGAATTTCCGTATAATTGGAGCCTGCGTTCGTGTACGGTGCACACTCCAAATTCGACAATGGTACGACGTCAACTGACTATCGAAGATTGGGGAAGGGCTATTGCTTGGCTTCAGGATGGCAATACGCAAAGAAATGTTGCTCTGAGACTTGGTGTCAGTCAGAGTGTCGTTGGCCGACTGTGGCAACGGTACCAAGCAACGAATTCTGTTCGAAATCGTCCACGTTCGGGGAGACCCCGAAGCACTAGAAATAGAGAGGACCGCTACATCACCAATATGGCTCTACGTCAACGCACAACCACTGCACGCCGATTACGTGACAATCTGCGGACTGCGACTGGAACTCGAGTGTCTGATCAAACCATACGCAATCGTCTGAGAGCCAATAATCTACGCTGCCGTCGCCAGGCTGTTCGACCACCACTCCTACCACGTCACAGAACGGCCAGACGTCACTGGTGCACACTTCATCTGCGGTGGCAACGTGTTCAGTGGAGTCGAGTGATGTTCACTGATGAGTCCAGGTTTAGTCTCCAGTTCAACGACGGTCGGGTTCGTGTCTACAGACGTCCTGGGGATCGCTTCGCTGACGTTAACGTTAGACAACGTCACCGGTTCTGTGGTGGCAGCGTCATGGTGTTGGGCGGCATCTCTATCCACCACAGGACCCCCCTCTATGTGGTGGATGGCAATCTGAATGGAATCCGCTATCTGAATGAGATTATCCGGCCGTTGGTTCTCCCAGGCCTTCAGCAGATTGGCGGCGGGGAAGTTCTGCAGGATGACAATGACAGGATGACAATGCCAGACCCCACCGTGCCAGGGTGGTAACGGACTTTCTCAGACAACAAGGTATCGCCAGGATGGATTGGCCAGCATATTCGCCTGACTTGGTCCCAATAGAGAACGCCTGTCCCGAATTAGGCAGGAGAGTTCGGGATAACCATGCCCCTCCGGCCAACCTTCATGATCTGGGTCAACTTCTTATGGCAGAGTGGCAGGCCATTCCCCAAGAGTTCTTCAGACGTCTGATCAACAGCATGAGGCAACGATGTGTCGAGTGTATTCGCGCCAGGGGTGGATTTACACACTATTAAACGAATGTTCTAATGTGTAAAATCCATGTTTGACAACCTTCAACTTTGACAGCATGGCATGTGACTTTCTTGTATACAGTGACGTTTATTTGTGTTTTTTTGTAAATATGGAACAATAAATTAAATTTTTGGTGGTTTACATCATCAATCTAATACACTCTGAAACTTATTTGGTTATAAATTTTTTACCCTTAAATTCTTTTGAGTAGTATACAATCGTTAAAAAGTCTGTTAGTCGATAACATCTTAAAAACTGCAGCAAACTCAGGAATGTCCCTTTAATGTTTTAGTACAGATCCTAAGATGAAATCAATATTTTTGTCAAAACGCCGTTTGTACAGGTAAGACAATGAATGCGATATAAAATTATAAGCAAATAAATGTATACCAAAATGAAGTTAGCACTACTCCAGCGAGACTCTTTAGGAAGGGGGCGGGACAGAGCAGTGTTAAAGCGCTCGCCTGCATGGGCGTCAATCCGGCTTTTAAAAGTGGAGGGGACGTGCTAGTGTTTGTTTTTGCGCGCACACGTGTGCGTGTGATAAAGGGATGTCAATGAAAATCATAAAGCTACACATTAGTGGTTAAATGTTTTATTTTTGTTTGTTTTTGTTTATTTTTTGCTGTTGCTGTTGTTTTTGCTAAACGAAAAAGTGGAGGGGGGGGGGGGGGGACACCTATATAGATTGTCCCCCGGCGTTGAAAAGTGAGGGAGACACGTCCCCCCTGTCCCCCCCTATTGTATCTGCTCTTTTCAAACGTCGCACACCTTTCTGAATATAGGCGTCCTTTTTCAATTGTGCACTCGGCCCCTGGAATCCAGTATCCGCTTCTGCAATTGGCTCTAGCAAGTTGAGTTAGACCCCATGCCCAAAATAATATATTGTAACCATTTGAAATCAGAATATTTAACATCTTTTGGGGGAAATAGTGTACGTTATTTTTAAATGGATGAAAACAATCTATCTGACTAGCAAGTATGCTCATTACGGGCGACACTGTTGAGTGAAAATGCTGTCATCTTTTGTTAACACCTGTTCAACAAGTGCCACAGATCTAAATAAGCACTGCCTTGTTTATTTTGTGGTTTGTAGATCACATTTTTCTTGTTTGTGATTTGTTGACTATAAATATTCATACCAAGTGAACACTAGCCATTATTATAGACAAGACAGAACAACTGGAACAAACAATTTTTAAAAATAGTATGAAATTGTTTATTGTACATTAAAACAAATGGCAGTGTTAGACAGACAAATGACAACATCAACTAAACATGCTGTTGATGCACACTATTAAAACCACACACACCAAGTAGATGTGCACTTTTGAAACAGCCGACATGCTCTGGGTATAATCAACAATGCCAATATCTAATACTGATTTTCACACCTGAACCCTATCAAATTAAAACATTTTCTTTTGAACATAAATTAAATTCATTGCTTTTCAGGGTTTGACACTGGAAACTACAATACATATAATTAGCTGGACTAAGTTAATAAAATGACACATCAGGAGAAACAAACACCCAAGTGTAAATTTTTAACTTGTATGAATGGGGAACTAAAGAGAGAGAGATGACAGAAACATGATTCCTAAACACACAGTACAACAACTAAATCGCCATCTCATCCGAATGACCGAAGAATCAGATGGACAAATGAATGATAAGCATTCTAACCATACATGACACTACTTCATTACAAAAAGCTGGTATCCACGGAGTAGTAGCACAGAGATGATTCCAAACACACCCACACAATCCACTTACCATCCTATTTCCCTTCCACCTCAGTAAAGCAACATTCCAGTAACATAGTTTTGTTGTATACACATTTCTTAATGACCAGTCCAAGTTAGTGCAGCATTTTGTCAGTTTTAAAAATGTACAATAAAACAGAATATACAATTACATCTTTTTTCTTTTTTTTCTTGTTTTAACATTTGCAACGGACAAGGAATCTCAGAGGTATAAAAGATTGCTATGAAAACATGTGTTCCTGATTACAGGTAAGCCATAAAAAGAGAATATTTAGCCTGGCATGGAAAATAAAGACAAATAGCAAACATGTTTCTTCCAAAGATACACATTTCGACTACTAATGCACAACATTCACAACACGTAAAAATGTGTTAACCTGTTTTAAATAATGTGCAGTAATCTATAAAGCATTAAATACTTGATTTATAAATGATTATGTGTTTTACTTTCGTGATAATGTATTCAATAAAACTGATAAAACAGTCTAAAAAGTACAAAAAAGCCACTTTCAGAACAGATAAAAACATTTAAAAGCAAAATATTTCCTGGTATATTTTAGGGAAAAGTAATAAATTAAAATTCCAAACATTCTTTATACGAGGTGCATTTGTTACAATATGAAAGCTTTATTCTACCACCGGTACCATGTGAATAATATATCCATAGTAACATAGCAAATGCTATGCATTTTTATACAAGCTCAACAGCGGCTATTTACAATGACTTTTCTTTTTCAACTATGAATATTTGCAATCTCACTTTGAATAAAGGCATTTAACCAGGTTCAAAATGTTTGGAACTCATGATAGCTTTATGGAATACAATAGTGAGAATCACATACATGTACAAGAAAAAGAAACCCATAAAAATAGGCAAGTTTGTATTAATATCAAACATTGCTGTGAAGTATACGTATTCATCCTCACTATACACATGGTATCCCAACCTGGAAAATGGACTACTATATATCAATGTTATAGAGGGGTGCTATAAAAAGATGTACAAGTGGCAAAAAATAACTAGCACAAATTCTTTTCAACATCAATGTAGTGTAATGAGAGATGATTATTCTTTCTACCTATAAAACTAGAGAAAAATATCAGTCAATGTAAACACACTGAAAATCTGAGGCTGCAGACAGCTGGAGAGAATATGTAGCCAGCGTCTTGTAGTTGGACCAAACCTGAAGAAAACGTCTGCTGTTTTCTGGCACTTCCACTGCATGTATACACACAAAATTAATTTGGACAGTACATTCTTTAATAAAAGATAAAAAATTAAACAGACAATTTACTCCCATCCCTACATGATCAGGTAGCTTATATTTGTTAAAATCTCCCACCTTGGCCATACAAGCACCACCAAACCAACATAATAAGTGCAGACCAAGACAGAATAAGGATTTTTCTTAACACCCACATAACACTTCTTTCTGGCCCACAGTGATTCACTTCAGTTGTGAAGCAGACCAATTGTTTCCTTACTCTTATTACTTGTACTATTATTCCTACATTTAGTCAACTATTGGGTTGCAAAATTCTGGAAATAAGCCCAAAATGGCTATTATATTCTAGTTACTTTAACCAGCAACACATTTTATTTAACAAGCTTTGAAAACAAATCCTCAAATCTGCTATAAACTGTACTGAATTCAGTTTATTTATCAATGTATATAAGAAAAAGGTATCCAGATACTTTAATCCCCGACATATTTTAAAGATCTGCAAAGTGATCCCAGCTTCTACATCTTTTTAAGTGAAATATGAAAAATGACAGACAATAATGAGTTTACATTTGCATGACAATATAAACATTATAAATGAGTATGAAAATGTTATTTGACCACAGTGTTTACAAATCATTAAAAACTAATCTTGAATATGAGGTGATGAACATGCATGCAGTGACGACAGCAATGTTGAATAACCATGACAACGTAGCTTCGACATGAAAGGTCATGTGATGATGTGATGGATCATGTGAGGTCAGAATGGTCCAGATGGAATAGACTGAAATAAAACAGAAAATTAGGTCAGTACAACAGGCATTCTATACCAACATCTAGGCAGCCATACGATTGGAATTTCATGAAAATCATTTTTGAAAATGTTGTCCTGGAAAACTGGTTAAATTTTTCGGTGAAACATAATTAAATGCAAGTTATAGTTTCCATTGTGTGAAGTTAAGTTTGGGAAATAAGACATTTTAAGCAGTTTTTCCAATTGAACAGATTATGAAAATATGCCACATAACGCTGTATGTGTTAAGAATGAACTGAACACAGCCAAAAGGTTCCGAATTATCTTCATTGGCAGAATTTATCACAGATGCTCATGACATTTTATTTTTTAAAAACAAAACAGAAAACATAAACCAGTTGATATTTAAAATTAAAAGTTACAGGTTATACAAACAAAATAATTTTTTCAAATAGTTTTTGGCATAACTCCTTTTATTCACAATTTCAATTTGTGCAGGCCTGAAACCTGATGGTAACGATTTTTAGTTCTCCATTTTGGCTAATTCCTTTTGTTTTGTTTTACAAGTTTCTGAACAGTCTTTTCTTATGAAGTCAACTCAATAAACAGTTGTGAAAAGACTGATTACCATGAACTTTGTTTAAAACTGTTATGTTCAGTGAACACTCAAAATAATTTGATAGCCAACAATGTGCCTTCCATAATAATAAAAAAAAGCTGCTTGCGAAAAGCCATCAACTTTTTAGACATAGGTGAAATAAAGACTAAAAGCTGCTAAAATTACTAAAATATTGCAGATGAAATTTTTCAAGAGAAATGCATGTACAATCATCTCATCTTCTATTTAGCTGATGCTGAGCTCTTAACCAGACTACTGGATTAATTTTTGACAAAAACCATGTTGAGTGGGTACAAGTTTATAACTTTGTGTGAGAAAACAACAACACACAATTTTTTAATCCAACAGCTAATAGTAAATACATGTATACAGTTATTGTGTTTGTGTGTGAGAAAACAACACACAATTCTTGAATCCAACAGCCAATAGTAAATACATGTATACAGTTATTGTGTATGTGTGTGAGAAAACAACACACAATTCTTGAATCCAATAGTAAATACATGTATACTGTTATTGTGTTTGTGTGTGAGAAAACAACACACAATTCTTGAATCCAACAGCTAATAGTAAATACATGTATATAGTTATTGTGTATATGTGTGAGAAAACACACAATTCTTGAATCCAACAGCTAATAGTAAATACATGTATACAGTTATTGTGTATGTGTGTGAGAAAACACACAATTCTTGAATCCAACAGCTAATAGTAAATACATGTATACAGTTATTGTGTATGTGTGAGAAAACACACAATTCTTGAATCCAACAGCTAATAGTAAATACATGTATACAGTTATTGTGTATGTGTGTGAGAAAACACACAATTCTTGAATCCAACAGCTAATAGTAACAGTATTGTGTATGTGTGTGAGAAAACACACAATTGTTGGATATACAGTTATTGTGTATGTGTGTGAGAAAACACACAATTCTTGAATCCAACAGCTAATAGTAAATACATGTATAGTTATTGTTTGTGTGAGAAAACTACACAATTCTTGACTCCAATAGTAAATACATGTATACAGTTATTGTGTTTGTGTGTGAGAAAACAACACACAATTCTTGAATCCAATAGTAAATACATGTATAGTTATTGTGTTTGTGTGTGAGAAAACAACACACAATTCTTGAATCCAATAGTAAATACATGTATACTGTTATTGTGTTTGTGTGTGAGAAAACAACACACAATTCTTGAATCCAACAGCTAATAGTAAATACATGTATATAGTTATTGTGTATATGTGTGAGAAAACACACAATTCTTGAATCCAACAGCTAATAGTAAATACATATATACAGTTATTGTGTATGTGTGTGAGAAAACACACAATTCTTGAATCCAACAGCTAATAGTAAATACATGTATACAGTTATTGTGTATGTGTGAGAAAACACACAATTCTTGAATCCAACAGCTAATAGTAAATACATGTATACAGTTATTGTGTATGTGTGTGAGAAAACACACAATTCTTGAATCCAACAGCTAATAGTAAATACATGTATACAGTTATTGTGTATGTGTGTGAGAAAACACACAATTGTTGGATTATACAGTTATTGTGTTTGTGTGTGAGAAAACACACAATTCTTGAATCCAACAGCTAATAGTAAATACATGTATAGTTATTGTTTGTGTGAGAAAACTACACAATTCTTGACTCCAATAGTAAATACATGTATACAGTTATTGTGTTTGTGTGTGAGAAAACAACACACAATTCTTGAATTCAATAGTAAATACATGTATACTGTTGTGTTTGTGTGTGAGAAAACAACACACAATTCTTGAATCCAATAGTAAATACATGTATAGTTATTGTGTTTGTGTGTGAGAAAACAACACACAATTCTTGAATCCAATAGTAAATACATGGATACTAGCATGGCCAAACCAAAATTTTATGTGATGCAAATGACAAAGTGTTCTATACTATTTGAAAGATCTTGTTAAGAGAAATGCCATGCTTTTTGAATTTTGCAATTCGGACTAGGTATTAAAAAGTTATGGCAGTTTAACAGTAGAAAATCTATGATAACTTTCAGACAATGCAGAGTATGGCTGGTATGTCAAATACATTAGAACCGTGTTAGGTAACATGGTATATTGGTTCACTCACTTTTGGTTTACAGGACATATACAAATCAATGTAGGTAGAGTTCAAGTACTGGTAATGAAATGAAAGTAGGCGTGTCAGACTAGTTTTTCGTGTGGAATACAATGACTATAATCCCATGCTGATATTTTTATTATGTAACTAGCATAATTAAGCATAATTTATGCAAACTTTTAGAAAATTTGGCCATGACCAAATTTAAATAATTGTTAATGGATCAAATTTAGTTTTCTTTTCAGTGGAAAACAAAACCAGATAGAAAATGCAGGCAGGATGAGAAAAAATTACCAGAAATTCAAGATGGCCGACAGTTACCATGGTAACAGGCATGCCCCTCCACCCCCAAAATGTTTTTGTGTCCAACCTTATCATGTCATATATCAAATTGAAGCTCTCTTCAAGGAGAACTGAAGTCTGGTAGTTGTAATCATGTACATAATCATTTTGCAATACAGTTCTGCAATACAACTTTACAATGCCATCTGCACCTGGAATTCCAAATCCGTCCTCGGGTCTCGAAACACAACTCAAAACCAACATCATGTACATTACAATTCATTTGTTCCAGCAAAATAGAGTTCTGCATATTCCTCATACAACTTTACAATGGCATCAGCATCTGGAACACTCCAAATACGTCCTCGGGTTCTCGAAACCGGCTCAAAACCTACATGTAGCACAAATTTAATTTCCACCAGTTGTTTGTCCTTTCCATTAGGCCATTTGAAATCCCCAAGACACTGGCAGCGTGTTCCAAAGTCAACGATGACCTCATGATCAGACTTCCTTCCACAGACAATACCTGAAAAGACAGAAAAAGAAAAAGAAAAGAGGACCAGATAAATTTTGTACCAATCAGTAATTTCATCTGAAAAAGAGGACACATTATTTACTTTTCATGTTTGGAATGTACCTCATAGAGACTCTCCCTATAAATAAAACCATGATGAGTGATCTCCATCATTTCCAACTGCTGACTGGTGTTCTAAGAAACAAATTACTCTTTTGTATGCTTAAACTTAAATGTTTAAAAATCTTAATTAAAATCAAAATCAATACTAACCTGGGTACCAGTCATTGTCGAAGGCCACAATCACCCACTTGTCTACAGCTATTTGGTCTCGTGTATTTTTCAACGTCTCCTCCATCTTTTTCAACTTCTCATTCATCGTTAGTTGTGGACTGCCAGCTAGACTTGATGGGACATCTTCATCAGAATCAACTTCACAACTTCACTAGTAAGGTCCTCCTCACTCGAGTCGCTATTGACAGCGGCTGGTTTTCCCCGTTTCTTTCTAGAAGCAGCAGCATCAGTAACCTTTCTTTTGCGACCCTCTTTTGGTTCTGACTTTGGCTCCTCCTGTAGATTTTTTAAGATCTTTTCCATCTCCTCCTTTTCACGTCGTAGAGCTTTGGCCTTTTCACGGGCATCAGACCAAAGTGTTTCCCTGCCCTGTTCTGACATCTCACTCATCCAACTAATCAACTGCTTTCTGTTTCTTTTCAGTAGTTGGATTGTGCTATGAAAAAAGAGAGTGGCACTTGGACGGCGTCTCTGACTGGAGTCGAGATCCCCAAAGTGGTGTTCACAGGCGAGATTTGTAATCCCAGAAAAGCATGTCCGGTTTAATTCTACTGTATCTGGTGCTTGTCCATATTTGCCATCAACCAGGAAATCCTTGAGCTGTGCCTCACTGGTTTGAACAAATGCAGCCGATGACTTCTTTAGAGTATTTAAGAAGACATCTTCCATCGTAGCATGGGCGAGCAGTGACACACTGTTGTACATGGCATCAGACGCATGAAGTAGTTCTTTAGGTAATGGACTGATGCCTTGCAGCAGGGGAGACGGGTCATCAGAACATTCTTTCATGAAATGGTGTAGAGGCTGGATGTATCGAAACAGTTCCAAGTATTTAACAGTTCCATCATTGACCAACATAAGTTCCCAGTATGGACCAGTGACTAAAACAAACAACAGCCCACGTGCTTGCAAAATTGTCGTCACCACAGGACATGTCAGGTCAGCAAGAACTGACACCAGTTTTCCATTTGGCTTCTTCACTTTTTTTAGCACATTGATGAAGTCTTCTCGATGAAGGCATATCTGGGCAGCAGTTTCAAAATAACAATTAAAACGATTGTCTCTGTAATTTCCAATTTGTGACTTAATACCTTTCGAAGCACAGTAGCACTCCCAAAGATCTCTCACCCCGATGTGGTCACCAGCAGGCCCAAATGTGTCAGCAGTTGTTCTGGAGGTTCTTGACGCAGCTTCTTCTTTTTTCCAGTAAGAAAATCTGGGAAGAGCATCCCTTCCAAACCTCCCCAGCTTTATTTCAAGTTCTTTTTCATATGCCAGGATACTTTTGTGGGTGTACGTGTGAAAGCCCAAGAGAACATGAGCCATGCAGTGGAACAAGTGCAGAGTCTTGACAGCTGCTGAAGAGTTGCAGGCAGTTAGGACTTCTATCCGCCACTTGTCTAAGATCACGTTGCTCGCTTTCTCGTTACTGGCACGATCCCCCATCGTGAATGATAATTTTTCCAAGGCAGTTTGGAGAAAGTTGCTGTCAGAATGGATGGAATCTAATTCCTCGATGGCTCCTTTTGCTACATCTGCAACTGGTAAATCCAAGACTGATGGCGTCACCAGATGACAATGTTACAGATGTATCAAGAATCTTGATCTTGCGTCTGGTAGTTCCATCTTTGGCCAATCCCCAGTTTTCACAATTATTCAGTTTATCCGCGATAAATCTTTTCACGATGTAATGCGATTCATCTGCGATATTTTGAACAGAAGTTCGGCTTGGCAAGTGAATGGTGGAAACCGTCTGATGAAATAATGATTCACTGACCATTGGATGACGAGTGGCACTTTTGCTTGGGCGATCTCTAAGCCAACTAGTCCTAAGACACAGGTGCACAGGTCAACAGAGAATCCATTTTCATTCTTTAAAGCAAGAGATGTTTGTCCATCAGAATTGGAAAATGTTGATAGTTCGAAGTTAGCCTCAAGTTCATCAATTCTGCCTTGAAAATCATTAATTCTGCCTTGAAAATCATTAATTTTTTCCTTTGCTTGTTGTAGTTTCTTGGAGTTGAAATGCCCACTGCCCTTTGATTTGAAGTAACAACGTGAAACTTGAGCCTGCCGGTTTTTTTCTGTCATAACTCTCAATTCTTCCCTGCATTTTTCCAAATTTCCTTTAAGTTCCTTGATGGTGATGTCTTTCTCTGAATTTGTATCGTCAAGTTCCTTCACTTGCACCTTGTAACATTCAACATCTGCTTTCAGTGCCTGGTTTTCTACATGTGCCTTTTTTGTTTTTGCCCTTAATGATAACAGTTGACTATAATTATTTTTAGCTCTCTTCTCCCTTCGATCTGTATTGAATTTTGAGTAGTGTCCCTTTGTGTTATTTAACTCGGCATTGAAAAGGTCAATAGTTTCCTTAAGCTTATGGAGATACTTTTCTTTGCGGGCTATTTGATAAGTAAGACTAGAGTCTTGTCTAGTAGTAGAGTTCTCTTCAGCTACAGAATCCCAGGAAGTGGCAAGAATGTGAGCTGTAATCACAGTATCTTGAGGGGTAGGCTCCACCAAATCCTGAGAAGTGGCAAGAATGTGAGCTGTAATCACAGTATCCTGAGGGGTAGGCTCCACCAAATCCTGAGAAGTGGCAAGAATGTGAGCTGTAATCACAGTATCCTGAGGGGTAGGCTCCATCAAATCCTGAGAAGGTGCGTCTGAATCAGACTTGTAGAAGGTATCAAGGTTGCTAGGAACAGTCACGTTCTGAGAATGTACACATTTCTGGCTGACACTTTCACTTATAGTTTGTTCCGGAAAGTCTGGAAACACAAAGACTGTTTCTTTTAGTTTCTTAATGTCGTCTGTTTTTTTCTTCCTACGGAACATATCCCTACTGCTGCATATCCTATCAATCTTTTTGCGCACCTTCTCCTTGTATGAATGTGTGATGTCACAACTTTTCATAAAAGTTAGTTCAAAGACCCACTCAAGGACAGTCCCCTTCTGTAATTGTTTTTTTCTCGCAAACTCGACCAGCTCCAGGATCAGACCGGTTTTGAAATAGTTGGTAAACAGCCACTCATGACTTGCACATTCTGGACTCCAGCAGCTTGGCAATACTGAACAGGATAGAGTTTTGACATATCATCTGAAGATTCTGCCATAATGTAATCTGGAAAAAATATATAGAAAGAAAAAATATATAGAAAGAATAAGTACATACCAAAAGAGAATTTATTTTAAAGTGAAGTCATAGCTAGTCAAACTGTACAGTTAATGCTAAAAAGTTGGTACTGACTTAACCTATTAACTTAGGTGAACTGTACTGGAATATCTGTAAGTAAAGAATTAACATAAAGGTACCTATGTAAATTTAAACCCACATAGGCTACTCATAGACATAGGCTACTCTTTCCAATAAGCAACGAGGGGTCTTTTATAAATTATATGCACTTTCTCACAGACGGGACAGCACATACCACAGCCCAAACTGCAAATGGGTTGCTATGACACCAATGCTATATAATCCTAATAGTAAAAAGGGACTTTTCTACATGCTATTATTTTATTTTAAAAATTGTGGTTAAGAAAACTGTCTTATTAAAAGCACTTGTGTTACTGTTGGTTTATTAAATTTCCACTAATGACTCAGGGCCCCAACCCTGACACTACCATAATACTTCAATTACTTAAATAAATAAATTGAATAATAAATTAAATAATAACAATTTTAATAATTAATTTATAATAAAAAAATTAATAAAAAAAAAAAAAAATATATAATAATAATCTCCACTGAGTGACCGACATGTTTCATAGAGAAGAAGAAAAGAAAGAAAATATTTATATAAATCGCAATTTCTGAATGACAACAAACAAGCCACATGTGTAGCAAGCTACAAATAGAATGTTAGCTCGCTTACACCAGCCAATGAACGATCGTCGATCGAGTCACGTGATCCTATCAACCGTGACTTGGCTTGAACCCAGACGCTATTGTTTTAATTATACCAGCGTGAACAATTTTATGAAAACAGCGAACTTTAAAACTCGTTCCGCAGTACTAAAACTCTTTTGATTTCCACACTATATATATCAAATGATTATATAGACTCTTGCCTTTATTGTCGATGTGTCGCATTTATGAAATAATTTGTAAAAATTATGAAAAACATGAAATAATTTGTAAAAATTATGAAAAACAAGTTCAACTTTACCTTATAATCGTAACTCGACTTCTGTCCCTAGAACTTCCATTCCAGCACCGGAGTAATGGGAATCCTCTCCTCTGATTGGTCGTAAAGTTTCAAAGTATTCCAACGCGGTTTACTACTGCGCTTTTCATGTTGAAATTGGACTGTGCGAGGTACCCGTCACCAAGTTAAGCCAAATGTCAATAAGCGGTACTAAGCAAGTGTGCGAGGCACGCGCATTGGATTAAAGTCGTTTAATCTCCGTTATTATTTATTGGATTATAATAAATATATACATCACTGGAAAGGATTTTAATACAGGATAATTCAAGTGTTGAAAGGTTTATGATGTTATTATTTTGTTCTTGTAAAATTACTAAATTAGTTTGAGTGGTTCTCTGTGATCCAATTCTACCCATTGTTTTAGCGGCTCGATGAATGAACAGTGTGGGTACATTGGCCATGCTATGTATACAGTTATTGTGTTTGTGTGTGAGAAAACAACACACAATTCTTGAATCCAATAGTAAATACATGTATACAGTTATTGTGTGTGTGTGTGTGAGAAAACAACACACAATTCTTGAATCCAATAGTAAATACATGTATACTGTTATTGTGTGTGTGTGTGTGTGTGTGAGAAAACAACACACAATTCTTGAATCCAATAGTAAATACATGTATAGTTATTGTTTGTGTGAGAAAACAACACACAATTCTTGAATCCAATAGTAAATACATGTATAGTTATTGTGTTTGTGTGTGAGAAAACAACACAATTCTTGAAACCAATAGTAAATACATGTATAGTCATTGTGTTTGTGTGTGAGAAAACAACACACAATTCTTGAATCCAATAGTAAATACATGTATAGTTATTGTGTTTGTGTGAGAAAACACACAATTCTTGAATCCAATAGTAAATACATGTATACAGTTATTGTGTATGTTTGAGAAAACACACAATTCTTGAATCCAACAGCTAATAGTAAATACATGTATACAGTTATTGTGTTTGTGTGTGAGAAAACAACACACAATTCTTGAATCCAATAGTAAATACATGTATAGTTATTGTGTTTGTGTGAGAAAACACACAATTCTTGAATCCAATAGTAAATACATGTATACAGTTATTGTGTATGTTTGAGAAAACACACGATTCTTGAATCCAACAGCTAATAGTAAATACATGTATACAGTTATTGTGTTTGTGTGTGAGAAAACAACACACAATTCTTGAATCCAACAGCTAATAGTAAATACATGTATACAGTTATTGTGTTTGTGTGTGAGAAAACAACACACAATTCTTGAATCCAACAGCTAATAGTAAATACATGTATACAGTTATTGTGTTTGTGTGTGAGAAAACAACACACAATTCTTGAATCCAACAGCTAATAGTAAATACATGTATACAGTTATGTGTATATGTGTGAGAAAACACACAATTCTTGAACGCAACAGCTAATAGTAAATACATGTATACAGTTATTGTGTATATGTGTGAGAAAACACACAATTCTTGAACGCAACAGCTAATAGTAAATACATGTATACAGTGATCCATTTCACACAAAGGAAACTTCCAGTTCAACAAATTTGTTTCAAAGTTATTAAAAATTACCAAAAATGTGATGATGCTTAAGTACAATGATTGTGACTTCATCACAACTAAAGAGAAAAAAGCCAGTACAATTATGGGTTTATCAACCACATCAGTATCAGCCGAGGCCATTATCAGTATCAGCCAAGACCATTCTAATGTATTTACTATTCTAATGGCCGTATTTACATTATGTTTACACGAACACTAACAGACTACTTACGTTATTCAGCTTTTTTTGACTGTAAAGAAAAGAAAGTACAATGTTATGATCTTTCATCAATGTAAATTGTTTACACATCAGACAAAATGTTTGAGAATTATTTCAGTAAAAACATGTTCTAACATTGATAGCTTATCAAGGCTGGATCAAAGCAGTTTTTGTTACATTCAGAAAAGGGAAATGACATAACTTGATAACTGCTGTGTAGCCTTACCTGGTAATCAATAACAGTTATTAGTAAGTTATGGGTAAATTTGAGAGGCACTGTAAACACTTCAAAAGTTTTTTTTTATAGTGGTATTTCAAACATGTAGGCGACTTTTTAAAAGGCTGTCATTGGTTTCAGAAATATTCTGTACTTAGCCAGTGTGTCCACTTTGTAATTAGTGCACACTGATTATTAATCATTGGCTATTGGATGTCAAACATTTGGTAATTAGAGAGGAAACCTGCTGCTTTTTTCCATTAGTAGCAAGGGATAGTTTATATGCACTATTCCACAGACAGAAGAGCACATACAAAGGCCTTTGATATACCAGTTGTGGTGCACTGGCTGGAACGAGAAATGGCCCAATAGGCCCACTGACTAGGGTCAATCCCAGACCAACCGCATATCAGGCATGTCCAGCCACTTAACCATTAGACTATTGGATTAATTTTTGATAAAAACCACACTGATTGGGTATAAGTTCATAATTTTTACTCTCATATATTCAGTTTTAATAAATACCTAAAATAAAGTTCATATTTGAATCGGTAAGTATCACTTTTGTGGGTTCTTGTAATTTTTATGACATTTTAGTTTAGTTAATGTTGATTAAAATTAGGCAAAAAATATAAAGAATCGTGTTTACTTTCGGGCGTATGTGGCCTGCTGTCCAGTATTTATGTCCATTATTCCCAATAATAGTGGTTTTCTGACCAGAATGTTTTGTTATTTTTAAAGAATTATGATTCATATTTCAATATTTGGTGATTTTCTTTGTTGGTAAAACAATAAAATTTATTATCAAATTAGCTGTTACCATCAGTTATCGATCCCATAGTTGCCAAGCGAAAATACTTGCCGAAAACCATTTTTTGAACTAAAAATTCCAAGGTATAATCCATTGAAAAATGAAAAACTAAAGCAGCCATTATGTCCAGTTATGTTTACAGGAAACTGCATAATTTATTTCCGGTGAGTGTCTTGTGCAAATTGAGTATGAATTGAGGACTGCACTGTATACAGTGTACAGTATGTCGAGATATCTCGCCTGCAGTAGTCATCAGATTAAGAACAGCAGCATTCTGTAAAAAGAGGTGTGTGGTTTTAATTAGAAGTTGGTCAGTTTTAATAAGTCTGTAGATTTAGACTATATATTTTTTTAACGATATTAGCCTATGTAAAGAAACTTTTAATTACCTTTGGTGGTCTTCCCCGTCCTTTTGCTTTTCCTGCTTTAGCTGGTGTTGCTGCTTTCTTTATTTCCTGCTGAAACAAATGTTTGTAAACAATTTTAGAATCAATAAATAAAAAATGCTAAGTCAGTTTTATGAAACTTCAATCAGCCATGTGAAGGTTCATCTACACTCTCACACAACCTGTTTTCGTTTGTATAACTTTTTGTCTACACACATTCCCTAATCTAGAATTGAGAAAGTGGTAGAAGTGACTTCTCCCTTCCCAGGAGAAAGAGAAGTTTCATAAAAATTAGAATACGTCCAAAATGACACAGCAACTTCAACTTCTCACAACTGCTGATAACTTGAGACTTTTAGCTAAAAAAGCCTTGCATTTTGCCAGACCTGTACATGATCCAACACTCCTGGACCTTTGTCCATTTTCTGCCCATTGTCTAGAAAAACAAAGAGAAGGAAATTGCTAGAATGATGGTTTTCTTCATGAACTGCTCATGCAAATCTATTTCTCCTTTACTCAGTAGTAAATTTAGGACATCATGTAAAAGACATTGGGTTACACAAATTTTCAAGTCCTGTTGACCTTTACGTTAATGTTAATGCATGTGGGTAAAAACACTATATGCAATACATCAACCCCTCTGTAGGCCATAGGATTTCAAATTTCATGGGAAACACTTTTTCGGTTCCATGAAAACAAGTCATGGGAACCCATTTTTAATAACATTGATTTAAATCATCACAAAAATATGTGCAAACAGACAAGTTGATTTTTGACACACCCTCTTCATTATATACTCTTCAAAAAAAGAAACGCAAAAGGGTACAAATGGGTTATAACTCCGATTTTATGTTTCCTACCGGTTCATGCTTTGTGAATATAAGGTCATTGCATGTCCCAAACACATTCCCACGGTTACATTCGATAAAACGCAGCTACTGTACAATAAAGTTCCAAAATGTGAATATTCGCAAAAACGCAGCCACGTGCAAACCATGTCACCACTGCACGTGCGTTGTCTGCACGTGCAACATGAACACCGACAGTATAAAAGTGCAGGGTGTTCGCTTACCTGGCCTCTGTATCTGGCCGACAGTTGACAATCCAGGACATGCCACGTCTCAGTGAACCGCAGAGAAACAATGCCATCGGCCGACTAGACGCAGGCGAATCCAGAACGGCCGTTGCCAGGGCATTCCATGTGTCCCCAAGCACCATCTCCAGACTGTGGGACCGTTACCAGCAACATGGATCAACACGTGACCTCCCTAGATCCGGTCGACCACGGGTCACTACCCCCGGGCAGGACCGCTACATCCGGGTACGCCACCTTCGGGAACGATTGACTACTGCCACCTCCACAGCCGCAACAATACCAGGTTTGCGCAGGATATCCGACCAGACCGTACGGAACCGCCTACGTGAGGTAGGAATTCGTGCCAGACGTCCAGTTCGAGGTGTCATCTTAACACCACAACACCGTCGACTCCGACTGCAGTGGTGCCAGATTCATCGACAATGGCCTCAACTGCGATGGAGACAGGTGTGGTTCAGTGACGAGTCCCGATTTCTGCTCCGACGTCATGATGGAAGATGTCGCGTGTATAGGCGTCGTGGTGAACGTTATGCGGCAAACTGCGTGCAGGAAGTGGACAGATTCGGCGGGGGTAGTGTCATGGTGTGGGCAGCCATCTCACACACTGGCAGAACTGACCTGGTCCACGTGCAGGGCAACCTGAATGCACAGGGCTACATTGACCAGATCCTCCAGTCACACATCGTTCCAGTTATGGCCAACGCCAACGCAGTGTTCCAACATGACAACGCCAGGCCTCACACAGCACGTCTCACAACGGCTTTCCTACAGAACAACAACATTAATGTCCTTCCTTGGCCATCGATATCACCGGATTTGAACCCAATTGAGCATCTATGGGACGAGTTGGACCGACGGCTCCGACAGCGACAACCACAGCCCCAGACCCTGCCCGAGCTGGCAGCAGCCTTGCAGGCCGAGTGGGCCACCATCCCCCGGGACGTCATCCGTACTCTGGTTGCTTCAATGGGCAGGCGGTGCCAGGCAGTTGTCAACAAACGCGGAGGCCACACCCGGTATTGACTCCAGATGACCTTGACCTTGGTGGTGTGTCCTATCACTTACTCACAATGGACTAGAGTGAATTGTGAACAATCCTGCAACATTTGGTAATTATCGGACTCACCATTCAATAATTAAATCAATTCTCCAAATGTTACGACAATGTGGTTTTGCGTTTCTTCTTTTGAAGAGTATATGTGACATGGTGTTGTAATTTTGATAGCTAAATAAAAAATTATATTTAGGCCTACATCATTTCCTCCCATAATGAAACCACAGGAAATAGTGGGGCCTATTCGATTGCCACCTTCAGTACTCGAGCATTCAACCTATTCCAATTTCAGTGACATACTGTAGTGAGAAGGTTAAATATTTTCTACAAATATTTCTATACTGCTCTGCCAAATTATAGTGGAACGTTTCATGGTTATTTTCAGTATATCTGGATGTTTGTGCAACATCCCTAGTTTCATACAAAACCACAAGAGAGTTAAATTAACCCCATTACTTTTCTGACTGGGATACCTCACCACTAGCCCCAGATAAAGTATATGTACTGGGATGGTAACTTGTTCACACCTCACCATAAAAATAAATTGCTACACTAACTTTGGATTATTTGAGACATTACAATATTGAAAACATTGGCAGAGCTTCTAGAATTTTCTTAAAATCCACTACACCATAATCGTGATGGTGCGATGCCCCCTAAGCATACATAAATATATTCATTTTTCTGCTTTATTAAGTCTTTAACAAATTATGCTCAATAAATTAAAAATACAAGGCTGCAATCAATGTACACCTCCTCTCCTGCTGTTGTTTACCAAGCCTGCACTATTTAAAAACATTTGCAGAGTAACAGAGCTAATGTTTACTTTGAGCCCAGCCAGTTGTTTGTGAGACTTTTTCTCAGCTATGAACAGGATAAAAACACCCCAGAGAAGTGTTTTGGGGCAAAAAATGTTAAATAATATACTCACAATAATGACACATGGGCCAAAATCCCTAAACATTTTTGAACCAATGCCAGCCATAAAAGAATGGATTCACAAGTGGAAAGGGATCTCACCATATCCACGGCCATTCGACACAATAATTATATTTAGATGAACAAGTGGACACTACCAAACAAATAAAGTTTAAATCAACAAATGGACACTATTTAAAAAATAAAGTTTAAATCAACAAATAGAGAAGACAGTGGATACTACTGGACAGACATATACATTTAGTACTTCCTGGGTAACTGTTGTAACCTACTGGCAAAATTCTTTATTTGTGCAATTAAACCAATTATTTTCAAGATTATTACATTATTAAGCACTGTATTAAATTAAATTAAATAGAAGTAACACAGTTGGTTACCTTAAGAAGTATGGGCAAGTGGAAACATATGGGGCAAGTGAATACCTGATTGGCACTTGCCCTGTGACAAGTAATGTTTTTGAAAATTTTTGAACCCCTGGTAGTCTAAAGGTTAATCTACCAAAATTGATTTTTAACCTCAAATTAATAAATACCTCAATTTTCTTTGGTCTGCCTCTTGGCTTTCCACTGCTAGGTGGCTGAAAGAGAAAACAGTTAGTACTAAAATGTTAAAAATTCAATTACGTCAAGTCCAACCCCCGTGCACAATGTATTTCTTTTAACTGTCTGTCAGCTGGCGAAAGGCAATGATAGTTGTTTAAGAACAAACCTTGGTTTTCTTTTCAGAGTCTGGCTTCCTAGGTCTGCCACGCCCTCTTTTGGCAGGAGAAGCACCACTTGCTTTCTTCTCTTCTGGTGCTGATGCCTGAAACAATCATTTAGAATAACACTGCTTTCTTATACAACTTGTGAGCAATACGCATTGAAAAGTTATATAATATACCTCATTGTTAGTTGCTGGTTTTGGGAAGTTAAAAATCATTACTGGTCCATTCAGCCTTAGGCTAGGAGATATTTTCAGAACCATATCAAAAACTGATTACTTTGTTGGGTTATAACAATTTATGTAACAATTAATTTGTCCTATGAACAAATATAAAATCATATGTAATAAAATCATTTTAAACATTTCAGAATGCATAGTGTATTTAATTACAAAAGACACGGGATTATAGTAAAGGTTTTCAAAGTATTACTGATTCATCTTGTGCTGTCCTCTTCATCGTTTCTCAAGTGTTGGATTGATAACCTAAAAAACACACAAAAACAATCTATCAAAAAGAGGATGGTTACTACTAAACAATTTTCTTAGATACAAAAAGACTAACAGTAATTACAATAGTGGAATATGTAGAGAAATGTACATGCATATCACTAAGTCTAAAGGTAATTTTCAGAAAAAAAAGTCTTATTAATAGTATATAAATTTCTGCGATATGTAAGCCGTACATTTTGGGTTTTTTAAGAAATAGCATAGTCAAGGATTTATTCTGGCGTTCTGTGGCTCCGAACATAGGCAGACTTCTTTGCTAAAAATTCCCAGTATATATATATATATATATATACACACACATAGGTTTTCTGCCAGAGGGTAAAATGGGTATGGCGCCATACCCAAATTTGTATGCATATTTAATTTTTTAAAGTTAACTTTTTAACAAAATTAATTAGTCTTGTCAATACTATATGATGTTCTTAACCCTAACACTGAACGTAACCCATTTTCTTTCTCTGTCCACGACTGTGGTTGCATTCAATTTCATAGCGCCATACCCAAAAATTTCTTTCTGGCAGAAAGTAAGATTTACTAGCGCTCATTTTCCCCAATTCAATCAGACAATGAACCCTGGCTATTTAGTTTTTTCATTCCCAATTGTCCAGTAAAAAATTCAAAATCAGAATATAAATAATTCCCATTTTTATTATTTTATAAAAATATATTTTGAAAACGATACATAACACTTGACAAACACCCCTTCCATCCCATATAACGTTTTATAATGCAAAATAGATATATTAATTTGAACACATGTAAATACAAGTACATGTATAGTATAAATTACTCTTTTTAAATTCTTAGCGTAATGAGATGTTTTAAAAAATTAAACTGAAAATTCCTAATGTTTTGGTAAAACACTAAAATTTCCAAAGTCAAAAGTCAAATTTGAGAAATAAAACCCTGACTTTACACAGACTATGGCACAGACTATGGCACATGCAGGCAATTCTGTCACTGAACCAGAATAATACTGTGTTCCAGTGAATTTGTCATTGCCAGTGTTCTCATTTAAGCCCGTCCCGCTATTGCCACCCTCCTTTATTTTTCTGAGCCACTTTTTTTTCCCCAGCACCATACTATATTTTACAGCACCTATCTCTGCTATTTCCAAATGCGCTTTTTTCCACACAAAAATAATCATCAAGGAAACAAGCCACGATGTATGTATGAAAAAGCAAACGACGAAAAACTTCATTAGTTTACGACAGTTATAGTAACATAATTTAACAGTATTGTAACAGCCTCTATTTTGTCTGGGGCATACCTGTATCCATTTATATGTTTGATACATACAATAAAACATTTTATTTGCTATCAACTCTGCAATCTCGGACTGAAAAACCATTTATTTGGCACCAAATGTGTCACGTGATCAGACCAGTCTTTTGTTTCCACTAACTATCATCTAATATTTAGATCTCAACTGCAGATTTTAATTGGTTGTAAATAATAAATTTTACTTTCTGTCATTCTGTTTATTTAGCAATTCTTTATAAAATATTATAAACTTTTCATTGGGGGGGGGGGGGGGGGGGGGGGGGGGGGGGGGGGGGGGGGGGGGGAATATATCACCACTTATAAAAACAACTGAAGTGGTAGTGTTTATAATTAAAATAATTTATCTTGGGTGCCAAAAACAAAACTACTGTTTATCAGTTGGCGATATCAAAGTGATCGATTCATTCAATGAAAATGGAAATAAAATGAACAGAATTTATTTTTTTATCCCACATTAGGGGACCACTTTAGGGGACCATCTTTATTGTTTTACATATATCAGGGTTCGATCTTAACAGTAGTCTGGTAGTCTGAGACTACTTGAAAATTAACAGGACTACCTGAAGCTGCAAATATGTAGTTCGTCGGAGCACCTGGAATTTTAAAATTTATTCAGCACAAATGAAATGATTTGTGGATCTGTGCTAACCTATTTCAAACAGCAGAAACAGAGGCTTCTTCAGAAAACAATTGTATCGCAATTTATTGCAGTACGCGATGCAGATTTGTTTTTAACTAAACTGAGCATGTGCAAGTCACACATTTTGTAGTCAATGCAGTCTTCTGCCAAAATACAATCATCTTGAATTTGGAACATAACAGATTCCCTGCACATTTTCATAGAATGGTAGTTTAATTTACCGACGTCACATAATTACACTACATTTCATGTACAGTGTCATAGTAGTCAGTTTATCAATAACGGATCACAATGAATAACAGATTGTTTGAGTTAAAAGAAAGTTTTAAAATATTTCTTTACAATAATAGCTACCAAATATTTTATTAAGGCAATACAAGCTAAAATATTATTGTAAAGAAATATTTTAAAACTATTTTGTCTGTTATCTGTTATTCACTGTGTTGCAATATTCATAACCCAACTTGAGTAGGTAGTTGAATGTTTCAGTTTCGCATGACATAATGTAAGTAATTTACAGGGCCAGTGGGGGGCTTGTAAAGATTTTATATGAAATATATATACAGGCGCAGATCTACGTGTCCCGATTTGGGAGAAGAAACATCCCTAATAATACTAAGGCAACTGATCAATGTAGTAGGCATACTAATCATTTTAGTTTAATTCTCAATCTGTACTTGGACTGATATATATATTATAATTCATTAAGCATTCAATTTTATATTGTCAACAAAATTTTATGTCTTGATATGCCATCTGATTCAGTCACAATTATATCTATATATTACATAATATAAAAGTGTTTTTAAATTTTAAATCACCTCATATTTAACAGGTCAAGCAATATAATTTGATATAATACCAGTGTCTGTTCAACTTCCAGCCTGAGTATGAATTGATATATAATAATTATTAATTGTATGTACAGAACATGCATGATGATTTACCCAGTACTAAATTATCAAAATAACAAACCGTAGCGTTATTTTAACTTCAAATTATTACAAAATATGAACCACATGAAACTTCAAGGGACTATCTGAAATGAAAGCCAGGTAGTCCTGTTAACACCCTGAAAAAATGGTGAAGATCTAACCGTATATCTTCAAATCTTTATTAAAATAATATTAAACTTTGATCAGTTCAGCAAAACCGGAACTGCCCGTGAATGTGAGACCGACATCATCACCGGTTCAATTAAGATGAGTCGGCTTATATTTCGTATAAACTTTTTCGGAACAAATACCGAGAGGCAAAATAATTTATTTAATAAGGAGCAGGTCTTTCCTAAAAAGTCGAACAACACACAATAATATATGGTAACCAAACTTTCCTTTTTTGATTTTGCTTTTGGTCGTTTTGGCATGACCACCCTCCTTTAATTTTGACCCAGCAAGAACACTAGGTACATTTCATAATGCTTTGCCAGTTTCAGAGTCTAATCGGAAAAATTCTGAATTTTAAACTGCTCTAATCTGTTCTAGATATATAAAATACTTCCGGTAAATTTTTAAAAACAAAACTGGTGTGATTATTAAAAACGCAATAATATTAAGTAATTGATAATGTTAAAATGAAAGTATTAATTAGTATTTTCTGGCATTACTGAAATTAATGTGGCCGAGAATTAACACTTGACTGGTCACATCAAACGGTGCTACATGTGTCAATGTACACTCGGGCGCCAAAGTAAAAACACTGTTAAAAATATGGCAAAATGGTGCCAAGTGAGCTATGACACTAAACAAGTTGGGGTCTTGACGTCTGATTTCATACTCAATGTACCAACTCAATGGGTAGGTGTAAGACCACTACACCCTCTTCAATCGCACTAACCCACAGTCCCACAGGCATCAAAATAAGCATTGTGTCTGGTAAACCATTTAGAGTTTACCACAAAATATATAGGTTAACACAACTAGATGTAAGTTAGAAATGAATTCCTGTTACTACTACTTTTAACACCCTTACATGTGTGCTGACGCTGCTAGAATGCGGATGTTCTTAAATTGTATCGGTGCACACGAACATTGCTATGCAGGGCATAAAATTTGGCACAAACGATTTTGTGGTTCGTCTGTCGGTTATGCAAAATCAATATCGACACGAACGACAGATCGTTCGTGCAAAAACTATAATCGCTCGTCAGAAAATGTAAACTGGCGTGTTTTGGCTAATATAACTATTTTTGGAATAAAATAATAAGAGAACAGGCCTAGCATTGCAGGTGTGTTACGCTAAAACTGAGTTCATGAAAGGAGCATTGAACAGCGGTTTAAGATACATTGTTGATGTTGATATATATATATATATATATATATATATACACACGTCGTCTTGTGGTATATATTCTTGCGCACAATAAACTCGTGCAATAAATAGGAAGCCAAAAAAACGTATGTGAAGTTCTGTAAATTTATTTACTTTTTGACACCTGTGTGGTTACGCTGAAATATACGCATTAATTCTGAAACATGTATTGTAATGAAAACAAGTACAACCCTTGCTAAATCAATTTATTAAAATATGACGTACAGCGAAGAAAATAGTACGTTTAATAAGGGACTTTAAAATAACGAAGTGGAAATTAGAACATGATAAATGTTCACTGAGTTGCAGCATCGATTGGACTGATTGAGGATTCGCAGAACTTTGGGTCTTTCCGTTCAGACCTGGTAGCTCAAAGCTCAAAGCTTCCGGGAAATCCTTGTTTCGTTCAGACTATTGTTTGGCACCAAGTACTCCCCTGTAACAGAACCGTGCTGAAGTGTAAATGGCAGCTTTCAAGTTAGTCCCAGCATACCAAATAATAATAATAATTTAGTATTTATGATAAGAATTTGGAAAAAAGCTACGAAAATCGTCCATCTTAGATTCTCATTTGATTACTGTTGCCGGTTAACCTTTTCATTTGTATGTAAAACACTGGAGAAAATCGTTCATGCAAACACTAAAACCACACGAAGGACATATAGTTTGTCTGAAAAAATCTAATGTTATGCCCTGCAATGAGAAATGAAATCCGGAAGTAAATTTGTCTAGTGGGCGCTGCTTAAATGCGGATTGCCGAAATTGCTTGCAATTGCACAAGTGCACATGAACATCAGTGTAATTTCGTACGAGAAAACAAAATGCGGAAGGAAATTCATTTAGTGGACGTTGCTTAAACAGGGAATGACTATTATAAGTGCTTGCAACTGCACGCGAACATCGATGTAATTCCTTACGAGAAAATGAAACGTGGATGTCCGGAATGCATTGCCTGGTTTACGCTCAGAAACAAAACGAAACACTGTTCTCGACTTTTCTTACATGTGATAACATCCCGGTAACCTGAACGACCATTCTCGACTTATTTCAATGCCTGGTCCTAGACAGACAGCCCAGAAAACTGAGGTGTGTGCCAAAGACAATGTGCTTGTGTGCTTGAACCTTAATTGGATATAAGCACAAAAATAAGTTGAAATGATTTCATTTTTGAAATCGGACTAGGTCCAAAATATTACGGCGACTTCAACTTCTCACTAAGTGTCATGCTAATAACACAGCACCTTAAGTGGACTTCCGGCAAAAAAACCAACCCAAAACACTCATTTCACCAGCAAGATTAGGGCTTGCAATAGGGTCACAAAAATGCTGCATATTTTTTGCAAACTATCAACTGAAAATAAATTCTAAAGGAAGGGAAAATCACACAAATCAAATGATTTGGTCTGTTGATCTGGCATGTGTGAGGTCATGTAATATGCAGAGGTAGGACTCAAACAATATTTGGGCTTAGGCTCAAAATATTTATTTTCAAACCTATGGAAAATAATGAGAATAAGCTTCTGTCTCTCATTTTAAGTGGATGTTACATTGTCTTCAGACACCGAGGATACATAACTGTTTGTTATGGACATTTACAAAAAAATTGTAAACCGTGTAGTATATAACTGAATAAATATTCAATACAGTATCAGTTCATTCTGTTAAAATATTTTGTGAACATGGAGGTTTTTTTTTGTGAAAATGCACAAATACCTCTCTGATTTGCATTAAAAATAGAAATAGCACTATAATGACTATTGCAAAAGCACTTTAAGTTGAAGTACATCATCTTATTAGTTTTAACTTATTTGCAGGTTTTTACACCCAGTAGTGCATGCAATGATTATGATGCATAAGAAAATAGTTTTTAACTAATTTTGCCCAATTTGTAAAACCCATGCTTTATTGTAAATATAGTATTAATATGATGATGCATATCATTAGATAACAACTGATGTTTTCGCTTAGCGTTTCCTTTCAGCAAACCTGTATAAATTTCTTTAAAATGGGAACCAATTCTCAGTTTACAATGAATCGAAAGATTGCCCGGCATTTTTAATCCAACATCCACATTGAGAAAATTGTTCTCCAATAATCCTGGTTTAACCCAAGGTTAGAAAATGCATTTTTAACACAGATTTATTGCAAATTATTAAGCATTAAAAACAATTCTAAGATGCTATTGAAATATAGCTATTTTTGGTTAATTTTAATTACTTACAAGCAGCGCGGCAAAGCTTCTTTTTGGGTCTCAAGCGTTTGTGCAGTAGATTGTTGCTTTTCAATATATGCCGCAGCAGACTACAGGACACACGCGTTTAAAGTTGCGGTCGTGTTACCAATCTATGTTGCGCTTTCCCTTTGTGCGAGAAAGCGGGAAAGCGTGATAAAAAGGAAAGAGAAGCGAATGACCTGACCCGTTTATTTAAATCAATCTCGGGGCGGATCGCAGATGGAAGAGAAAGAAAGAATTGTTTTATTTAACGACGCACTCAACACATTTATATTTACGGTTATTTGGCGTCAAACATATGGTTAAGGACCACAAATAATGAGAGGAAACCCGCTGTCGCCACTTCATGGGCTACTCATCGATTAGCAGCAAGGGATCTTTTATATGCACGATCCCACAGACAGGGTAGTACATACCACAGCCTTTGATATACTAGTCGTGGTGCACTGGCTGGAACGATAAATAGCCCAATGGGTCCACCGACGGGGATCGATCCTGGACCGACCGCGCATCGAGCAATGTACCACTGGGCTACGTCCCGCCCCCAGATGAAAGAGTGCCAAACGCTTGTTAATGCTTCAGGGATGGGGGCGTATTACTGAGGTGCCAAGTGCACAAAACTAATTTTAAATTTAAAAATAAAATAAAAGAGAAATAACTTAACATCTAAAAAACCCCACCAAACAATGTAAAACAAAGAAAGTTAGTAATATAGGCCTACATGTAGGATACATATTATGTTGTATTGAACTTAATGTATATATATATATATATATATATATATATATATATATATATATATATATATATATATATATATTATATATATATAAATCACGTTTAATGAATGTTTACAAATATTAATGAATTAAGTCAAATTATTAAAAAAATCTCTAATATTAGCTAAATATAAAATTTTTACAAATCCCGCATTTGCTATTAAATCTTTTCCTCAGTTATTAAATTTCCCCCACATTTATTAAATGTAGGCCTATACACTAAAATTTGTGTAGCCTATATAGATACTAATTTTATTAGACGTTTATTAAATGTGTAGGTTACACAATGTCATGTCGGACCATCGTTAATGTCGGATTCTGCATTTTTCTAAATATAAATTTCTTGTATTACTCATATGGTCTACAATAAACGGTTACATAAATATTGTATTTTTCGACTCTATCTTTATGTCATGGACTATATAATAATACAATGAACACTGTTTTCTCCATTGGTGAGAACATCATTCGTTATTTTTGATAACACATACATGTTAACACATATACGTGCGCTAATATTTTAAAGAAATACGACTGCCTGCTCCTAGGTGATGACTAGATCACCAATACCATACCATCCAATGAAAAACAAGAACGGTCGAATCGATCACTCCGTGGCGTACAAGATAACCTGAAATTGACTTGTTTGTAACGCACAAGTTAACTATAAGTGAAAGGGCAGTACATAGGTTTTAATTGGAAAAGGCATTTCAGTTTATTTTAAAACTTTTTTTTCAGGATATGTAAGAAATAAAATAAAACATTCGTGTCCGTTAGATACCATTTAACTTACAACTCGTTGCTTAAAAAAGTATCCAACTTGCTTTTGCTCGTTGGATACGTTTTAAAACGGCTTGTAAGATGTAGTACGTAGGCCTATGGACTTTAACCAATGAATGTGAAGTGTAGGGCCTGACAGGTTATTTTTCAAAAAGTTAGTGTAGATTATGTTTAGAAAGACCCAGGTCGTGATGATTTTCCCCAACTTCTAGATATAAACTAACTGCCTACTGCCCAGAAGATGGTGACAAATTCACTGGTTATAATATAGTGATCGTAGGCTTAACACATGTCTAACGTCGGCAGACAACGGGCCATCAAGCAATATTTAGTTCCAACACATTTTTTTTCAACTTATTTTCGTGCATATATCCAATTAAGGTTCTAGCACGCTATCCTGGGCACAGACCTCATTTATCTGGGCTGTCTATCCAGGACAGTGGGTTAGTTGTTAATTGTTAGTGGTTAGTGACAAAGAAGAGGGTGTAGCGGCCTTACGTCTACCCATTGAGTCGTTAAAACTTTCTTTGGGTGGGAGCCGGTAGTTTGTATCTATCAGCCTTATGTCCGATGGCTTAACCACGACGCCACCGAGGCCGGTAGTTCCAAGACAAACATTATGTAAACGTGTAGGCCTTTCATGCATGAAATTATTCGGGGGAGGGAGGCATAGATTGCATTAGGCTGGCATGTGCAAAAAGCCTTAGTTCGTCAGAAGGGAGGGGAGGGGCATTCTAGCCTGCAATTTTTGAAACTAGATGTCCTCAAATGCGATTTCCTTCATTCTATAAGTAGAATTTGCATGACAACACTTTTTAAATGCGTTTGTTTTCACGTATGCCGGTTTTTGCCGGTCGACATCACCACGGACCAGGAGATGTTTTGTCCTTTGGTTCCGTCGGATCGGCAAAATTGTATTTCACGTTTAAATATTCATACATTAGTTTAAGGCAATCATGTAAAACCGGTAGGTTTTGATTCAGGCCGGCAGAATTTATAATCCGACAGGAATTTCACCTAATTTTACACGGTGAAAATATAAACACAGTGCCATATAGCCATTTATCAAACAGTTGTACATCTTGAAAGTGAAATAATTACCACCAATGAAAAATTCTAGACTGGTTCGAGGTATGCTTTCGTGGACAATTTTTTAAACTTATAATTAAATGAGTGCTCTTTCTTGCATGGGTACTCGAGTCCTGTAAACAGACTCGAGTATTGCTAGACTCGGCCTGTGTTCGAGTATTCGAGTACTCAACCTGTCTGTGGGATGATACATATAAAATATCCATTGCTGCCAATCGAAAATAGTAGCCCATGACGTGGCTTACACATATATTACGTGTGTGGGATCCTTAACCATATGTCCGACGCCATATAACCGTAAATAAAATGTGCGGAGTGTGTCGTTAAATAAAACATTAAAATATTCCTTTCCTTTCATAATATTCCGTGGGTTTCTACCAAAAGGAGGAAATCAAAGAACGATAATGGCTGCGCCCAGTGTTTTTCGACGAATGGTCTTGCATAATACAAATAGAACCATTTGTTACAAAATCAGAATCAACTACATTTATAGGTAAATGCATTTATTTTCAACGAGCTTTTATAACTAAGACATTCAAATGACATTCTTTAAAATTATCCATCCTACGGACAGCATCATTGGACAAAATTGAAAAATGACGATAGGATAGATTCACAGGTGACGGGCTGATCCAGGATTTTATGGGGGGGGGGGGGGGTTGCCAAATTCTATAAAAAGACAATTTGAGTTTGTTAAAGGCTAATTAGCCGAGCTACCAATATTCGCATGGAGGTTCAGGGACATGTTTTCCAGAATATTTTGAAACGAAAATGCTCAGATATACTCCTTCAACTTGTAGTCACAACGGCCTTAACAATAATTGGTCAAAACGGCCAAAGTGAAAAAGTCAAAACGGCCCTTAACAAAAGTCAAAACGACTAAGTCTAAAGTGAAAAAAGTCATAACGGCCCTTGAAAAAAAGTCAAGACGTCCTTGGATATAATATTTTAAAAATCATCTACACAGTCACAAGTGTCAAGAAAGATGACTGTGCAAAGACAGTTTTTATAGTACGCTCTCACTACACGAATATTATCTGCGTCTTATTTATGGTTGAATAAACAAGGAAATGTAAGGAAATGTTTTATTTAACGACGCACTCAACACATTTTTATATAGCGTCGGGAATAAACAAAGAGTTTACAATCTACATTTATTATGTGGTTAGTGTACTAGTACATCTGTGTTAATATGTAGATTTTAAGTACAGGTAAGTTTTGGAGAAACATGAATAGTTATTATTATAACACATCGCCCGAGCCATTATACAAGAGATTGCACCAAGCAAAGGGCATCCTACCCCAACTCTACCTCAAAGCCCAAACCCCCCAAAATGAGAGTACAAAGATACACCTCAACACGATGCATTTATATATGTTAAAAAAATAAATGTAGGAATTATTATTAAAAACATCATTAAATATATTATTTGGCTTATAGGCTTATTTGTTTTTGTCTTCGGGCGATGTTTGGGATATCGTTATGTACAGCCCGAACATGAAAAATTCGTATATTTTTTTTCTAAAAAATATTTCACCTACATTTATTTTTGTAACATATATAAATCTATCATGTTGAGGTGTATCTTTGTGCCAAATATGAACAATGTACACCTCGGCATTAACATTCTGGCTTTGTTTTTGTCTCCGGGCGACGTCCGGGCTCCGGGCTGCAAATAGGCTGAACAGGGGGGATACAGGCTTGGAACAGACTAGTTCTTTAACAAAAGTTATGGTGCCATTCCCATTGACCATCTTAGATAATTGTCGTAATCCCCGGGTGTGAAGTGGTCACTGCAAATCGAATCCCATCTTGATGGTCCTTTCCAATAAGCACATGTTCGGTTTAAGAAGTGCTTCCATGCAAACAATGTCGGTTTGTCTTTCGGAAAAATATGCTAACTTCTTTTGCCTTTAACTGCAGCTTTTGTACATCCATACACCGAACAATGGTTCACCATGTTTCACATTTGAAAGATATCTTCAAAATAATATTCCAAACATACAATTCAGTTCAATAGAATAAAAATTTTGCGTTTTAAAAATACATGTGTTCCACTTCCATGTAAAATGACCGAAAGGTTGCGAATCGTGCGTTCATGTTACATGGGCGTACATAGGATTTTGAAAAGGGGGGGTTCCAAAATAGATTGCAGAGATATTGGGCATATATTTCTATGTTGAGTTTTGAAAAGGGGGGTTCCAAAATAGATTGCAGAGATACTGGGCATATATTTCTATGTTGAGTAAATATAATAATGTCAGATATATTAAAATTAAAAAAAAAAAGCGATTTCACGGGGGGTTTGGTCGAACCCATCGAACCCCCCCCCTATGTACGTCCATGTGTTATGCCGGTTAGCGCGTCACGGGGTCACCTGACTTGAGTTCAGAGGCTAATAAACTGTTACCAGTGATTCCGTTGTTTCGGTTGTTTTTATACATATTTTTGAACTGCCTGTGATATAGGCTATATTGGTTACTAATTATTACTAATGGGAATTAATTTAACGTGATAGTACCTATTGGCCGTTTTGACCATTTTCTTTGGCCGTTTTAACTTTTTTCTTTGGCCGTTTTAACTTTTTGTCTTTGGCCGTTTTGACTTACATGTTCAGGGCCGTTTCATCATGGGGCCGTTTTGATCGCATACCCTCCTTCAAGTCCTTGCTCACGATATCGCGGCATTTACATTTTTGCGGTTTAGCACGCGCAATGCCTCCTTTTGGCATGTTTATTATTAGAAATGTGATGACAGACAACATATTGTTTTGCCTGTTAACCAATTTGAAGAAATGTCAAAATTTTGGGTAAGTATTCATAGTTTTACTGTTTGGTCATGGAATAACAGAGTGTGATTTTACTGACACCCCCAGTACTTACCATACAGTCATACAGTTCTGCTCTGACAGTTATCAGACTGTCATCTGGTTGTTGACAATCAAAACGAGGCTATACATGGTCACAGTGTTACTATATTTAGAACATGTGACCTGTAGAAAAGTATGGAAACATTTAAGGGCCATGCCTATATTTATTGGCAATTTAAACAAAACACATAACTTTTAATATGTTCTATTCTTGGTTTCACTTGATAAATATTGATTATATAACTGCTGAATCTTACTAATATGGTGAACAATCTTGCAGAAGAATAATTATTATTACCGACTTTTCCATTGGAAAATGTAAATATGTTCCTACAATTAAAAAACCAAAACGTTTTAAGTTGACTTTTCTTCGTTCTTGTGTTCAAGTTTGTTTCGTAGACGTTATTACAAATGTGTGTACAAAAAGAACAATTTTTGACCTGTGTGGTCCACTGTATTGTAACGTTTGCGATTTACCGCAATATCGTGGTAACCTCCCTTGAATGGAAGCCATTACTATGATGTACTTCCACCAACTGTTTTAATGTTAGAAATGCATTTATTTGTCAACACAATAGCATGGACATTATGCAGATATAGCAAAAATTGCAACCCAAGTATATTTACCTTTATATATGTTATCACATTTTTTTATTTCTTCCAAATAGTTAAGTACTGCAATATCATGGTACCCCAGTATACATGTTTTTAAGGCAATTTAGTGTTGTATTGATGATGAATTATGAAAAAAAGTAATTAAAAGGGGCCCTTTTTGCATAATTAACTCAACAGGGGACAATATTTGAAAATTTTAGGTAACCGGAAGTCAGTCCATGTGAATTTTACTTAGGTAACAGATTGTTTGGTTACATGAATATAGTTCTCATAACCGATGAGTTAGGCGGAATAGGCTACCTAATCCTAAAACACTTGAACTATAGTTCTGTGCTATATTGGTGGTTCAGATATATTTAAAAACATAAACTGATTTTCACTTTCATTATTCATAAATGGGACAAATGTACTTTTAATTTTAGAATGTATTTGTTCAACACCTAACCAATTGGCGGTTCTCGTGATTTTAAAGTTGCATAACCGGGACGCGAACAGAACAACATTTCTCGTGAAATATTATGCCCTGCTCAAGAAAGTAATAATTATAATGTGCTGCTAAAAAAAGTAATAATTATAACTGACACATACAACTTTCCTCCGATTTGCTTGCTGTCCATTATGTGAGCATGACTGGTCATATGTGGTAGATACACCCTTTTTAAATACAGTTCGTTATATAATTATGTCTGACATAGGTTGTATGTGCCAAATACGACCCATATGCATTTTTTGTTATCAGTTTGTGATAGAAATTACAAATGCGAAGTACAATAGAGCATACATTATGTCAATATGTTTATGTGCTTGTATCCTAAAAATAATATGACTTTTGTCATTGTGAAAGCTGGGTCTAATATGGAAATTTTTTTTGATACTGCATGCAACAAACCATTTGGCAACAGATAAGAATTGTGTCTGTATATATAAATAGGAATTGCAGTAACATTAATGTTTGTATGGTTTGCTATTTTATGTGCACCATAATTATAATAATAAACATGTTTTGGTGAATTTTCTTGAAAAACAAATATCTATTTTGACGTTTTAATCAAAGCAAAGTTTCAAATATGTAATTTGTATCTATAGATACAATTTTAATTCATAATAATTTTGTATGTGGCATATACGACCAAAGTGCAAACATAATTACACTGATTTTGGATGTATTTAATTGTATGTTACGGTGATCAAGTTCCGTCTTTCAGCTGCCTTTGAAGATCTATAGGATTGCCCTATATGTAGGCATTACATATTAACAATACTGCACATAAAAATGCAATTGTAAGTTATCCAGGACAAAGTCCAGTAACAGAAGACAGTGTAATCAGAAGAAAGGTTAAAAGGCGAATAAAGTGAATGTGACCTCAACATAAACGATAGCAAGATCCATGAATTTTGATTAACTTTACAGTTAATGAATATTTGCAACAGAATGTTGAACGTGAACATGACACAACACACACACCCCAAACATTAGCCCAAAATAGCACACACAACAAAAGCTGAACATGACATAGCACATACAACATAAGCTGAACGTGACATAGCACACACAACAGGACATGAACATGACATAGCACACACAACAGGACATGAACATGACATAGCTCACACAACAGGACATGAACATGACATAGCACACACAACAGGACATGAACATGACATAGCTAACACAATAGGACCTAAACATGATATATAGCACACACAATAGAACTTGGCACATCAATGACAACAAGACCTGAACATAACATAGCAAAAAGCTGAACATGAGAAAATAATCACTTGCGACAGTTTATTTGTTTGTTTTGTTTAACGACACCACTAGAGCACATTGATTGATTAATCATCGGCTATTGGATGTCAAACATTTGGTAATTATGACACATCATCAGAGGAAACACGCTACATTTCTTCCTAATGCAGCAAGGTATCTTTTATATGCACTTCTCCACAGACAAGACAGCACATACCACGGCCCTTATCCAGTCACTTGCGACAGAACCTGAACATGACATAGCACTCACAACAGAACCTGAACATAATAGAGAACTCACAACAAAACCTGAACATGATGTGGCACACACAACAGAACCTGAACGTGACATAGTACACACAACAGAACCTGAAGAAGAACATGACAGAACACACATACAACATGCCATGATCATGACATAGCACACACAAGAGAACTTGAACATGACATATCACTCACAACAGACCCAGATAATAATTTAGCACACATAACAGAAACCGGAGGATTGATCACTTAACACACAATAAAACACTGAGAGAACACTGCACATAACATAGTCTGGAGATATCACTGAATACACATCATACATAACCTGGGAAGATCTCTGAACACCATAGAACCTGGAGAGATCACTGAACACAACATAACCTGGAAAAATCACTGGACACACAACAGAACCTGGAGAGATCAGTGAACACACAATAGAACCTGGAGAGATCACTGGACACACAACAGAACCTGGAGAGATCACTGAACACACAATAGAACTTAGAGAGATCACTGAACACGCAATATAACCTGGGAAGATCACTGGACACACAACAGAATCCGGAGAGATCACCAAATACACAACAAAACCAGGAGTGTGCACTGAACACAACAGTTTCCGGAGAGTACACCCAATGCACGGCAGGAGCTGTAGGGATTACTGTTCACTCAATATAACCTGGAGAGAATCCTGCATACTCAACAGGTGGACATGGTATAGTGTTCACTACTTCTGGATTTGATATTCAGTACACACCCTCATTGGGTCAAAGAAAACAAGGATTTCACGAGTCAGAGTAGTTTCATTTTATTTATTGTATTATTATTAACAAAAGTAAAATAACTTTTTTCACGTAATATTTCATTTAAGCGGTGATTTTATTAATACATACTTTTACTTATATTCCTTATTGAATGTTTGCTTCTAAATATGTTCTATTTACAAGCTTTTTCCTTTTTAAAAATAAATATGTGATTTTCAAAACTGAAATGTTTTAGAAGTGATGGTTCTTTCAGAATAAATATTCAAATTTACTTGATATACTGTTGGTCGTAGGTGACGCATTTAATTCAATCATGAATAATTGTCGTAACTACAATTATTTAAGCAAATAACTAAAACACCTAATATGCTATAAATACCGCAAATATTCAAAGAAATCGTACATATGATCAGCTTTCATTGTCATTAAAAGAAATTCAACATCTAAACTACTGATCAAGAAAAACAGTTTTCCTTCATTATTTCGGCTTTTTAAAAATGAATTTTGATGCACTTACGTTCTTCTGGCTCTCACGCGACGATAACCATTATGATATTTTGAAGAACGTTAACATGCATTTTCCACCTACCAGGTATATGGACCTGGGCTTCCAATAAGTCAAGACTGTCAATTCCGTTATCAATTAAAATCAAATATCAAAACCATACTACAATACACTAAAAAAAACCGCAAGTACATTGGTTACAAAACCATACTACAATACACTAAAAAAAACTGCAATTACATTGGTTACAAAACATACTACAATACACTAAAAAAAAACCGCAAGTACATTGGTTACAAAACATACTACAATACACTAAAAAAAACGCAAGTACATTGGTTACAAAACCATACTACAATACACTAAAAAAAAACGCAAGTACATTGGTTACAAAACCATACTACAATACACTAAAAAAAAACCACAAGTACATTGGTTACAAAACCATACTACAATACACTAAAAAAAAACGCAAGTACATTGGTTACAAAATCATACTACAATACACTAAAAAAAACCGCAAGTACATTGGTTACAAAACCATACTACAATACACTAAAAAAAAATGCAAGTACATTGGTTACAAAACCATACTACAATACACAAGTACATTGGTTACAAAACCATACTACAATACACTAAAAAAAACGCAAGTACATTGGTTACAAAACCATACTACAATACACTAAAAACCCGCAAGTACATTGGTTACAAAACCATACTACAATACACTAAAAAAAAACGCAAGTACATTGGTTACAAAACCATACTACAATACACTAAAAACCCGCAAGTACATTGGTTACAAAACCATACTACAATACACTAAAAACCCACAAGTACATTGGTTACAAAACCATACTATAATACACTAAAAACCCGCAAGTACATTGGTTACAAAACCATACTACAATACACTAAAAAAACACGCAAGTACATTGGTTACAAAACCATACTACAATACACTAAAAAAAAACGCAAGTACATTGGTTACAAAACCATACTACAATACACTAAAAACTCGCAAGTACATTGGTTATAAAACCATACTACAATACACTAAAAACCAGCAAGTACATTGGTTACAAAACCATGATAATTCAAACCACCGTAAATGTCGTCTAAATGAAAACACATTTCCTAATAATCCAAAAGCCCCAAAATGGTTATTAAAATACATACAGGTAAACAATGAAAATAGCACATACCATAAATAGTAATTATAACCATGTTTTAGTTGATCGTTAAAGATAATCTACAGTAAACGTTAATACGTTCATACCAATACTAAATCTAAATATATTATACGAAAACTCCTACCATAAAATATAAAATACTATTAATTAAATCAAAACACACTAATCTGGACAACAACCCGATCCGCCAATACCCAGTGATAAGTGACCACATTTCCCTGACACACCCTTATATTTATGTAACTTTACATGACGGACAAATCGTGCACGTGCAATAAGCTGCAGTGCTACGTGTATGTGCAGTTAGTGTTATTTATGCTGTACGCTGTAAAACGATTTTGTACCCGATAGTGCAATCAACAAATCATCTTTTCTAAATTTACATTATACTTCAGTTGCGGCCAACATATTACTAAAACATTAAACATAATAAAACAATGCACATACATAACTCTCCCCCATAATAAAACCATCTACCACACAGGTACACACACTTTTCTTCTTCGTTTTTTTTTTGTTGTCATGCAGAAGCCATAATTGTTGGGGGTTTTGGCCTCGGTTGACAGTTTTTTTTGCCACTGGGTAAAAATTATTGCTGTCGATTGAATGGGATATTTTATAAATTTTAATTTTTAATGTATTGGTTAAAAAGTTACTAGTTTAAAATTATTGTAGGTAGGCTGTAAATTGTGGCAGTAGGTTATCATTTTGCTCATGGCAAAAAAAGCTTTCAAAATTTCCGCAGGTAACAAAAGTTTATGGTGAAGCCCTCAGTAATGCTGAACAAAATCTTTGGTGATGAGTTAAAGGTTATTTTAGTTACTTATTTTAAACAAGACCATTCTGACTGCTTTCTAGATTTTCTTCGTCTCACACCAATGAGGGCCATGTTGCTCCTCCAAACGTATTGAAGAGATACTTGCTGGACCATGTCACCAAGTTTGTTGATAGAAGAACGGTAGTGCTAGAGGAACAGTACCCAAGAGTATTTCATATTTACAGAACGTTTAGAACAGGTAAATAATGGCATTATATACACTAACTTGAGATTTCTACCATTGCAATTGCAATAATTCTGTTATTTAATAGGTAAATTCAGCTGAAAAATGTTTTGTGCATACATTTTGTTTCTGTACTTTTTATAGTCGTTACCCACTTGTAACTGCTTTGACCAAATTTAGAATCCAAATTAATATATGATTTGCAAGTTTTGTGTTGATATAATTATAAAACTGATTACAAATTACAATCACATTGAAATTAGATCCTAAAGCACAATTCTTCCTGTCCATTTAAACTTATAATTGTTTACGTAGTCATTGAACAATACCAGTAACTTGATGGGCCAGTGTAATATATATATATATATATATATATATATATATTAATAACCTTTTCAGCTCTCTTCCACATGGCTTCGTTACTATCCTACTGTAAGAATATAATATGTAAATTCATCATTTGAACCACTGTTCTGTCAGAATGGATCCAGTCAAATATACAAACTCTTATGCTTTTGAGATTGGTTCCAGTCATTTTTATTTTTTTTGTCTTTTTGTGTTATAAATATGAGGTAATTCAAAATCAGGAGGAATTGTGCTTTATATACATGTTTTACAAATAGAGGATTCGTCTCGTCACAAGTTTTTTTTTAATATGGAAAATATCGACAGTCTGTTAACTAGACAAGGTTGATATTTTCCACATTAAAAAACACGAGTAGCTAATTTTATTTATTCTATAACACTTCTAAAATAACATTTTAATAAAATTTTTAGTAAATTACATTACTAAAGTCGCCACCATCAGTAATATGACGTCATCACGATTAGCACCAATTAGTTTAACGTCACACATTTTAAATAAATCTTTGAAAACATTACGCTCAGGTACACAGGTCCTGTTGGCTTGTAAGCAAATGACCCATCCACAGCAACACATTAACTAGAGACCTTGCAAATTTGCATACCATTATTTACCGGGTTAATATACTAAATTATCACATGGGTTTATGACATGGATATCATGGGTAAGTTATAGGATAAATACGTTTGTTACGTTTATGTTACTACAGGATTTTCAAGTTTTGTGAAGGATGCCAAGGATTATTACCAGATATCATCAGAGTTGTGGAATGGTCGAGCTTTCAGTTACTTCTCCAGAACAGAGCTGGAGATCTATCGTCAGGTAGATCATATACTAAACTAGACTTTATATTACCTCCCTTCAGTGGTTAGATCATGTCATACTAAACTAGACGTTATATTACCTCCCTTTAGTGGTTAGATCATGTCATACTAAACTAGACTATTACCTCCCTTTAGTGGTTAGATCATCTCATGCTAGACTAGACTTTATATTACCTCCTTAGTGGTTAGATCATCTCATACTAGACTTTATATTACCTCCCTTTAGTGGTTAGATCATCTCGTACTAAACTACACTTTATATTACCTCCCTTTAGTGGTTAGATCATTCCATACTAAACTACACTTTATATTACCTCCCTTTAGTGGTTAGATCATCTCATACTAAACCAGACTTTATATTACCTCCCTTTAGTGGTTAGATCATCTCATACTAAACCAGACTTTATATTACCTCCCTTTAGTGGTTAGATCATCTCATACTAAACCAGACTTTATATTACCTCCCTTTAGTGGTTAGATCATCTCATACTAAACCAGACTTTATATTACCTCCCTTTAGTGGTTAGATCATCTCATACTAAACCAGACTTTATATTACCCCCCTTTAGTGGTTAGATCATCTCATACTAAACCAGACTTTATATTACCTGCCTTTAGTGGTTAGATCATGTCATACTAAACCAGACTTTATATTACCTGCCTTTAGTGGTTAGATCATGTCATACTAAACTAGACTTTATATTACCTCCCTTTAGTGGTTAGAGAGAGAGACAGACAGACAGAGAGAGAGGGAACTAATAATTATTAAATTAAGACACGCAGATCTAGATAAAAATTTTGGTTAAAAACCAAACTAATTTCCTAAAAAAAAAATTAATATAAAATTTAAATTTACTTTACTTAAATTGATTTTTGTCACATTTTAGAGCGGGTATTTTTAAAAATAAATATAATATTTAAAAAAGAATTTTAGCCCTAAGGGGTAAAAGGTGGAACGGTTAGCACAGGCTAAATTTTTATTTTTATTACATAAAAGTATAAAAACATGATAAAAATAATAACATATTAAAAAATCGGCACGCTTTTTAAAAACATTTATCAATTTTAAATTATTTTAAAAAAGACCCAACACCAAGTGGTTAGATCATGTCATACTAAACTAGACTTTATATTACCTCCCTTTAGTGGTTAGATCATGTCATACTCAACCAGACTTTATATTACCTTCCTTTAGTGGTTAGGTCATGTCATACTAAGGTCTCACTACACAGATGTCATCTGCCATTGAAACCCATGTTAAACTGCCCAACTTCAAGCGAAGATTGCCCATAGAACGGGTTCTCGTTGGCACTAACAACATACACCATTGCGAACATACATTATATAAGCATTTATATTCACTCCAAAATTGTGAACATTTCCGTCTCAGTTTTTTGCTATATGACCGCATCTGGCTGTAGTGCCGGTCCGAACAGGTTCCATTAACCGATTCACTCCGGCTGTCATTGCGCTATATACCCATGTCCCAAAAGGTTGATGCACAATATTACAAAATAACATGGGCAAAATACAGCCAGAAGGCTTACATTATTCATACATATTGTTTTAATTCTTCACCATTTCCTAGAAGTGAATATGTGAACCATAACATGTGCCACAATTAGGAACTATAGTGGACCGTGATGAATGAATTCTCACCCGGAAGTGATCTGTGTAGTGAGACCTAAACCAGACTTTATATTACCTCCCTTTAGTGGTTAGATCATGTCATACTAAACTAGACTTTATATTACCTCCCTTTAGTGGTTAGATCATGTCGTACTAAACTAGACTTTATATTACCTCCCTTTAGTGGTTAGATCATGTCGTACTAAACCAGACTTTATATTACCTCCCTTTAATGGTTAGTTCATCTCATACTAGACTTTATATTACCTCCCTTTAGTGGTTAGATCATCTCGTACTAAACTAGACTTTATATTACTTCCTTTTAGTGGTTAGATTGTGTCATACTAAACCAGACTTTATATTACCTCCCTTTAGTGGTTAGATCGTGTCATACTAAACCAGACTTTATATTACCTCCCTTTAGTGGTTAGATCGTTATACTAAACCAGACTTTGAATTACCTCCTTTACATAACTAGATCAGATCAAACCAGACTTTATATTGCCTCTCTTCAATGGCTTCATCATGTCATACCAAACCAGAGGGTGTGGGGCATAGACCAGTGGTAAAGCACTCACTTGATGCACAGTTCGTTTGGGATCGATCCCCGTTGGTGGGCCCATTGTGCTATTTCTCGTTCCAGGCAGTGCATCACGACTGTAATATCAAAGGCTGTGGTATGTGCAATCCTGTCTGTGCATATAAAAGATCCCTTGTTATTAATGGGATAATGTAGTTGATTTCCTCTCTAAGACTATTTGTCAAAATTAATGAATGTTTGACATCCAGTAGCCGATGATTAATAAATCAGTGTGCTGTAGTAGTGTTGTTAAACAAAACAAACAAACTTCCTTTAGTGGATAGATCAGATCTAACCAGACTTTATATTACCTCCCTTAGATTACAGTTATCTTCCCATTTGGTTGTCCAAAATCCGGAAATCTGTCCGCGAAAGTAGTGATTAGCGACTGTGATTATTTTATGGCAGACATCTTTGAAGTGGCAACTATTTGACTGAAGTGACAGGGGAGAGCATGTAGTTTGTAAACATGTGTAACTTGTTGACATTGAAGACTTGTTTGTGTTAATTCCGGCCCTTGCAGAAGTAGTGCTTTTTGTGTAAAATGGGTGTACTCCGGCCTGGTTTAGATGGTGTGTTTGTTTAAACCAATATGCTGGGAGAAAGAGCTGGACAACAGGGGTTGTCCTTTTCAGGGTATGTGTCCCCCAGGCAGGCAAAGGTACATACCAAAATCCATGGACCTGCTGATATTAATAAAAATGTTATAGCCACTAAGGCTATATAGAAACATATAGCGAAATTAATTGTGATCTGAGGCCAGATCAGATCATACCAGACTATATTATCTCCCTTTAGTGGATAGATTAGATCATACCAGACTTTATATTATCTCCCTTTCTTACATACCCATTGGTGAGAACGTGAACACGTGCAATAATATGTGAATGACAAGGTCACCAATGCCATACCATCCAATGAAAAAAAAACCCGGTCGAATCGATCACTTCGTAGCGTACAAGTTAACCTGAAATTGACTTGTTAACTATAACTTGTTGTTTAAAAACGTATCCAACTCTCTTTCACTTGTTAGATACATTTTAAAACAACTTGTTGTAAGATAAATGGCATCTAACGGTCACTCATGTAGTATTATCTATTTAATGACTAGATCTGTTCAAACAAGACTTTATATTATCTCCCTTTAGTGGGTAGATTATGTTAGACTTTATAGAAATAACTGCTTAAATTTACTGCCAACATATTGTTACAGCTTATTGCTGTTAGATAATATAATTATTATCATAAATATAAAAATGCATGCAATTTGAATCTTTGTCGCTTGTTTTAGTCTTTTATGTGTATCTCATCAACAGGAGATATAGTTAAACTTTTGCCATAAGTGATAACAGTAACTATTTGTAGGTCTAAGCACTGGAAGTGGTATCTTTGTTACAAAATCTTGTTGCAATATTTTTGTTTAGTTTGTTTTTGTTAATACTGTTACTGTGGCTGTGAAAAAACCCCATCATTTTGTAAGTCGGTAAATGCTGCAACTGATAAATATTGTAGTTTGTTGTAGCTTACAGTACAAGTGGTGAATCATACATGTATATGTAGTTTACTCCTTTTTTTTGCCCTAGTTTTCCAACGGTGAACTTTGTGGATTGTTTTGTATTTTTCAGTTTCCAAAGGACATCAGACATTTTCTCCCCATCCTGTTGATAACTCTTATACCTGGTGGTTCATTTATATTTCCACTGGCGTGAGTTATATTTAGTCCATCTTTAAAATTATTATGTGTGTTTTTCAATATACATTTTGGAAAATGTATTTTTACCGGTTCTCTTTAAATTTGTAAAAAGGTTTCCTTCAATAACTCTTGATCCATGGTCTTCTGACTAGCCATTTGTTGTAAAGTTTTACCTTTTTATTTCTATCATTGTTTAATTTATATTTGTAGTAAACAAAATATTCAGTCTCTTTGAACAGATGCTATTTTTATTCTTGTTTAATTTATATTTGTGGTGAAAACAAAATATCGCTTTTTACAGATATTATTTTTATCTAATTTTTCTCTTTTTTAATAGATACTATTTTCCAAAGTACCTACTGTCTCATCATTTCTGGACAGACAAGCAGAAGATGGATTTTGAGCAGGAGAATTTAAAGTGTCGACTCCGCCATTATCCGTCTGTTCTGCAATCACTTCGGTCTCACACCAGACATGTGAAAGATGTGGTCCTCAGAGAAAAGATTGTCCGACTTGTAAGCAAGGTGCAGTGTTTTAATTCACTATCTTACAGTAACCATTCCCATTACCAATATCAGTTTCCAGAATCCGAATGACATTTTCCCATATGTACCTTCCTTTTATATTACCCTTAAATTCAGAATATGAAAGGATGGCATCAATGAACTGTTCAGGTTATTGCAAGCGGTGTTCCATGACTGGTATATAAAAAGCTGTGGTGTATGCTGTCCTGTTAGGAGTAAGATTGATTTTAGGCCATGTGTCGGAGTGAGATATTTGCCTTTAAGTTGGAGAAGTTGGTATGTGCTGCCCTGAGGTTTATGTTTGACACAAAACACCCCACCGATGAGACAAATTGCTTGTGAGTTGTTGAACTTGGTATGTACTGCCATGAGTTCTATGACACAAAATGCCCACCGATGAGACAGTGCCTAGTTTGTGTTTGTTGAACTAAAAATCCTGTTTTTCCAGTCTATCCATGTCTGACTGGTAGGTGCTGGGTTCACGTCTCAATCATGGCTCTGCTCACAATACTAACAACTCCATGGTTAGGTATACGGTTTGTTTTGTTTAACAACACTACTAGAGCACATTGATTTATCAATCATAAGCTATTGGATGTCAAACATTTGGTAATTTTGACCTAGAGTGGCAACCCAGTACAATTTTCAATTTAAAGCAAGGGATCTTTTATATGCACCATCCCACAGACAGGATAGCACATACCAAGGCCTTTGATATACCAGTCATGGTGCACTGGCTGGAACAAGAAATAGCCCAATGGTCCCACTGATGGAGATCGATCCTAGATCGACTGCGCATCAAGCAGACGTGTTACCACTGGACTACATGATGCTCCTAGTTAGGTATATAGCCACTATATCAACTTCTAACAACTAAAGCCTGGCAGCTGAGATAGCAGACGTGTTACCACTGGGCTACATGATGCCCCTAGTTAGGTATATAGCCACTATATCAACTTCTAACAACTAAAGCCTGGCAGCTGAGTTAGCAGACGTGTTACCACTGGGCTACATGATGCTCCTAGTTAGGTATATAGCCACTATATCAACTTCTAACAACTAAAGCCTGGCAGCTCAGATAGCTGACGTGTTACCACTGGGCTACATGATGCTCCTAGTTAGGTATATAGCCACTATATCAACTTCTAACAACTAAAGCCTGGCAGCTGAGATAGCAGACATGTTACCACTGGGCTACATGATGCTCCTAGTTAGGTATATAGCCACTATATCAACTTCTAACAACTAAAGCCTGGCAGCTGAGATAGCAGACGTGTTACCACTGGGCTACATGATGCCCCTAGTTAGGTATATAGCCACTATATCAACTTCTAACAACTAAAGCCTGGCAGCTGAGATAGCAGACGTGTTACCACTGGGCTACATGATGCTCCTAGTTAGGTATATAGCCACTATATCAACTTCTAACAACTAAAGCCTGGCAGCTCAGATAGCTGACGTGTTACCACTGGGCTACATGATGCCCCTAGTTAGGTATATAGCCACTATATCAACTTCTAACAACTAAAGCCTGGCAGCTGAGATAGCAGACGTGTTACCACTGGGCTACATGATGCTCCTAGTTAGGTATATAGCCACTATATCAACTTCTAACAACTAAAGCCTGGCAGCTCAGATAGCTGACGTGTTACCACTGGGCTACATGATGCCCCTAGTTAGGTATATAGCCACTATATCAACTTCTAACAACTAAAGCCTGGCAGCTGAGATAGCAGACGTGTTACCACTGGGCTACATGATGCTCCTAGTTAGGTATATAGCCACTATATCAACTTCTAACAACTAAAGCCTGGCAGCTCAGATAGCTGACGTGTTACCACTGGGCTACATGATGCCCCTAGTTAGGTATATAGCCACTATATCAACTTCTAACAACTAAAGCCTGGCAGCTGAGATAGCAGACGTGTTACCACTGGGCTACATGATGCTCCTAGTTAGGTATATAGCCACTATATCAACTTCTAACAACTAAAGCCTGGCAGCTCAGATAGCTGACGTGTTACCACTGGGCTACATGATGCTCCTAGTTAGGTATATAGCCACTATATCAACTTCTAACAACTAAAGCCTGGCAGCTGAGATAGCAGACATGTTACCACTGGGCTACATGATGCTCCTAGTTAGGTATATAGCCACTATATCAACTTCTAACAACTAAAGCCTGGCAGCTGAGATAGCAGACGTGTTACCACTGGGCTACATGATGCCCCTAGTTAGGTATATAGCCACTATATCAACTTCTAACAACTAAAGCTGGCAGCTGAGATAGCAGACGTGTTACCACTGGGCTACATGATGCTCCTAGTTAGGTATATAGCCACTATATCAACTTCTAACAACTAAAGCCTGGCAGCTGAGATAGCAGACGTGTTACCACTGGGCTACATGATGCTCCTAGTTAGGTATATAGCCACTATATCAACTTCTAACAACTAAAGCCTGGCAGCTGAGATAGCAGACGTGTTACCACTGGGCTACATGATGCTCCTAGTTAGGTATATAGCCACTATATCAACTTGTAACAACTAAAGCCTGGCAGCTGAGATAGCAGACGTGTTACCACTGGGCTACATGATGCTCCTAGTTAGGTATATAGCCACTATATCAACTTGTAACAACTAAAGCCTGGCAGCTGAGATAGCAGACGTGTTACCACTGGGCTACATGATGCTCCTAGTTAGGTATATAGCCACTATATCAACTTGTAACAACTAAAGCCTGGCAGCTGAGATAGCAGACGTGTTACCACTGGGCTACATGATGCTCCTAGTTAGGTATATAGCCACTATATCAACTTGTAACAACTAAAGCCTGGCAGCTGAGATAGCAGACGTGTTACCACTGGGCTACATGATGCTCCTAGTTAGGTATATAGCCACTATATCAACTTCTAACAACTAAAGCCTGGCAGCTGAGATAGCAGACGTGTTACCACTGGGCTACATGATGCTCCTAGTTAGGTATATAGCCACTATATCAACTTATAACAACTAAAGCCTGGCAGCTGAGATAGCAGACGTGTTACCACTGGGCTACATGATGCTCCTAGTTAGGTATATAGCCACTATATCAACTTGTAACAACTAAAGCCTGGCAGCTGAGATAGCAGACGTGTTACCACTGGGCTACATGATGCTCCTAGTTAGGTATATAGCCACTATATCAACTTCTAACAACTAAAGCCTGGCAGCTGAGATAGCAGACGTGTTACCACTGGGCTACATGATGCTCCTAGTTAGGTATATAGCCACTATATCAACTTCTAACAACTAAAGCCTGGCAGCTGAGATAGCAGACGTGTTACCACTGGGCTACATGATGCCCCTAGTTAGGTATATAGCCACTATATCAACTTCTAACAACTAAAGCCTGGCAGCTGAGATAGCAGACGTGTTACCACTGGGCTACATGATGCCCCTAGTTAGGTATATAGCCACTATATCAACTTCTAACAACTAAAGCCTGGCAGCTGAGATAGCAGACATGTTACCACTGGGCTACATGATGCTCCTAGTTAGGTATATAGCCACTATATCAACTTCTAACAACTAAAGCCTGGCAGCTGAGATAGCAGACGTGTTACCACTGGGCTACATGATGCCCCTAGTTAGGTATATAGCCACTATATCAACTTCTAACAACTAAAGCCTGGCAGCTGAGATAGCAGACGTGTTACCACTGGGCTACATGATGCTCCTAGTTAGGTATATAGCCACTATATCAACTTCTAACAACTAAAGCCTGGCAGCTCAGATAGCTGACGTGTTACCACTGGGCTACATGATGCTCCTAGTTAGGTATATAGCCACTATATCAACTTCTAACAACTAAAGCCTGGCAGCTGAGATAGCAGACATGTTACCACTGGGCTACATGATGCTCCTAGTTAGGTATATAGCCACTATATCAACTTGTAACAACTAAAGCCTGGCAGCTGAGATAGCAGACGTGTTACCACTGGGCTACATGATGCTCCTAGTTAGGTATATAGCCACTATATCAACTTCTAACAACTAAAGCCTGGCAGCTGAGATAGCAGACGTGTTACCACTGGGCTACATGATGCCCCTAGTTAGGTATATAGCCACTATATCAACTTCTAACAACTAAAGCCTGGCAGCTGAGATAGCAGACGTGTTACCACTGGGCTACATGATGCCCCTAGTTAGGTATATAGCCACTATATCAACTTGTAACAACTAAAGCCTGGCAGCTGAGATAGCAGACGTGTTACCACTGGGCTACATGATGCTCCTAGTTAGGTATATAGCCACTATATCAACTTCTAACAACTAAAGCCTGGCAGCTGAGATAGCAGACGTGTTACCACTGGGCTACATGATGCTCCTAGTTAGGTATATAGCCACTATATCAACTTCTAACAACTAAAGCCTGGCAGCTGAGATAGCAGACGTGTTACCACTGGGCTACATGATGCTCCTAGTTAGGTATATAGCCACTATATCAACTTCTAACAACTAAAGCCTGGCAGCTGAGATAGCAGACGTGTTACCACTGGGCTACATGATGCTCCTAGTTAGGTATATAGCCACTATATCAACTTCTAACAACTAAAGCCTGGCAGCTGAGATAGCAGACGTGTTACCACTGGGCTACATGATGCCCCTAGTTAGGTATATAGCCACTATATCAACTTGTAACAACTAAAGCCTGGCAGCTGAGATAGCAGACGTGTTACCACTGGGCTACATGATGCTCCTAGTTAGGTATATAGCCACTATATCAACTTCTAACAACTAAAGCCTGGCAGCTGAGATAGCAGACGTGTTACCACTGGGCTACATGATGCTCCTAGTTAGGTATATAGCCACTATATCAACTTCTAACAACTAAAGCCTGGCAGCTGAGATAGCAGACGTGTTACCACTGGGCTACATGATGCCCCTAGTTAGGTATATAGCCACTATATCAACTTCTAACAACTAAAGCCTGGCAGCTGAGATAGCAGACGTGTTACCACTGGGCTACATGATGCCCCTAGTTAGGTATATAGCCACTATATCAACTTCTAACAACTAAAGCCTGGCAGCTCAGATAGCAGACGTGTTACCACTGGGCTACATGATGCTCCTAGTTAGGTATATAGCCACTATATCAACTTCTAACAACTAAAGCCTGGCAGCTCAGATAGCTGACGTGTTACCACTGGGCTACATGATGCTCCTAGTTAGGTATATAGCCACTATATCAACTTCTAACAACTAAAGCCTGGCAGCTGAGATAGCAGACATGTTACCACTGGGCTACATGATGCTCCTAGTTAGGTATATAGCCACTATATCAACTTCTAACAACTAAAGCCTGGCAGCTGAGATAGCAGACGTGTTACCACTGGGCTACATGATGCTCCTAGTTAGGTATATAGCCACTATATCAACTTCTAACAACTAAAGCCTGGCAGCTGAGATAGCAGACGTGTTACCACTGGGCTACATGATGCCCCTAGTTAGGTATATAGCCACTATATCAACTTCTAACAACTAAAGCCTGGCAGCTGAGATAGCAGACGTGTTACCACTGGGCTACATGATGCTCCTAGTTAGGTATATAGCCACTATATCAACTTCTAACAACTAAAGCCTGGCAGCTGAGATAGCAGACGTGTTACCACTGGGCTACATGATGCTCCTAGTTAGGTATATAGCCACTATATCAACTTCTAACAACTAAAGCCTGGCAGCTGAGATAGCAGACGTGTTACCACTGGGCTACATGATGCTCCTAGTTAGGTATATAGCCACTATATCAACTTCTAACAACTAAAGCCTGGCAGCTGAGATAGCAGACGTGTTACCACTGGGCTACATGATGCTCCTAGTTAGGTATATAGCCACTATATCAACTTCTAACAACTAAAGCCTGGCAGCTGAGATAGCAGACGTGTTACCACTGGGCTACATGATGCCCCTAGTTAGGTATATAGCCACTATATCAACTTGTAACAACTAAAGCCTGGCAGCTGAGATAGCAGACGTGTTACCACTGGGCTACATGATGCTCCTAGTTAGGTATATAGCCACTATATCAACTTCTAACAACTAAAGCCTGGCAGCTGAGATAGCAGACGTGTTACCACTGGGCTACATGATGCTCCTAGTTAGGTATATAGCCACTATATCAACTTCTAACAACTAAAGCCTGGCAGCTGAGATAGCAGACGTGTTACCACTGGGCTACATGATGCCCCTAGTTAGGTATATAGCCACTATATCAACTTCTAACAACTAAAGCCTGGCAGCTCAGATAGCTGACGTGTGTGCCCAGGATAGGATGCTGGACATTACTGGAATATATCCGCACAAAAATAAACTAAAGTAACTTGATTTTAAATTCTACAGTGATATATGTAGCAACAGCTCGTACAATTGTGTCATCCAACGAGTGTTTTAATTGTTACAGATAGAGCATGGGGTTCAACCAACTGTTGAAGAAATTTTGGCGGTGAAACCTCTGTTTTGTTCATCACCATACCACCTGCAGAGAATGCCAGTAACATATCTGGTGAGTTGTCACTTTTAATGACCTGTTAATGAAGTTACAGAAGAATTATCTTGTTCTTTGCTTCATCTAGAAGACAAATGGATTCCCCGACATGTAACTTGACTTACAAATCAGATCTTTTAAAAAGTACATATGGTTTTAGATAGTAGATTAAAATTTAATGGGTTTTTAAAAAACCCACAATTCTCATGATCGTTTAAAGAGAACTGGGCGAGGTTTTTTTCAGTATCAAATGTTATACATTTAAGCAACATATATAGCTATGTAGGGTGTATACTACCAAATCAAATCCCATAGACGACAATAGTAACATATGTGGCTAAAACTCCTACCTGCAACGTATCAACCGACATAAACGCCACAGATATAAATACTACCACCCCTCACACTTAAAGTGAATCAGAAAAAATTGGGGGTCAAGCTGCTCATTTCTGAGATAACGGGTAGCGTCTATGACTACCCTAGTTCCGCACAAAATTCGAGTACTTTTTTTTACAGGTACCCCATACATGTTTCAAGCACAAGGCTACTTGACACATTGGTACTAGATGAAATAAAATTGCATCTTTTTTTACCCAGATGAAACTATTATTTTTTACAACCAACACACTCACATTTATAACCAATCACAGGACTTGTGGTGTTCACTTCTCTATCAAAAGTTGGGTGCACTTCGAACTTTGACCCAGCCGGAAGTTATTTGGTTTAGTACTACCTATACTGATAACATACATTTTTCAAAAAGTGTCCAGCTATGTGTCTTTATGACAACCAGGATCTGGTGTATTCTGACATAAACTGACAACTTCACTGAAACTGTCGTTTCTACAGTGCAACCTAATATAATGTACACCTCAAAAAGCATATATATTGCATATAGTTTTGTACAAATGCAATATGTCATATTAAATAACAAAATATTTTAAAATAAAACTCCTGAAGATATTTACTCAGTGTGTACTGAGGTATATATGTAGAGACAACAAAGATAGTCAGAGTACCTCTACCCCTTTAAAGAATTCCATTAAAACACATGCACTTGATTGACCCCTAGATTATGAAGACCTTAACAGGCACATCAAAGAAATATCAGTATGAAAAAAATACACTGTCTGAGGAAGGAAACACAAACATGACTGTACCTGTATGAAGTAATGACTTAATGTCCTGAACATTAGTGTTGGGAGGAAATCCTGTATGCTGGGTGTGGGTGTCTTCAAGTTACCAGGTGTGGGAATTTCAAATCCATCAGCCATGCTGATTTTCATAATGAACCATCAAAACCTTTGGCAGCCACCAATATTCCTGACTATATTTTATTTATAGTCTACTGTAGTTGGAGGTTTTAATAGTTGTGATATCTGGAAGTATCATGCAGCTTTCACACATTTATTTTTGATTAATTACTGAAAAAAACTATTTTTAAATGACAAAATTACCCGAACATCTATTTTCTTGCATTATTTTCTAATCCGTATGAATACAATGTGTATATTAGATGTATTCCTACAATCTGTAATCCAGCATTTTATTTAGTTAGTAATATTAGCTTTAACAATAAAATAAATTATCAACTTAATCCAAGGCAGATAATCAAATCAGAAAAAATTGGTTCTGAATTTAGTATAAAAGTTAGGTGCACCTCAAACTTTGACCCAGCCGGAAGTTATTTGGTTTAGTACTACCTGTATAAACATATTCACAGAATAACACCATTTATACTCTTATGGTCCTTACCAGCCTCCATGAACATTGTTTTTTGTATATAATTTCAATTTCATTTGACATAAAAAGAATAGTAGAAGTGTTTTGTGCAGTTTAACAAACAAACTGTTCCGAAGTTGACTGTAGTGCACACCATAGTAAGAAAATGACGTTCACTTGTGGGAGGCACTATAGACATGTAGTACCAGGCCCACAGGAATGACTGTTGAATTGGGTTTGGTAGAATTCAGGCGGGTTTAGGAACATGCTCTCCATGAAAATTTGATCTTCGGATGGCCAAAAGTGATTTCTTAGCATCTGGAGAACAAAACAGCAATGTTTGATATTGCAATTTTTACCTGTTAATTAGTCCCCTACCAGTCCAACCGGAGAAGACTGTAGGTTTCATCTCTGTTTCTCTGTCTGTCCATCCGTCAGTCCCACATATAGTTTTCCAGATGTTTTTTTCACAGTGCCTTGAGAAATGTTGTGTCTAGCTTTATCATATACTGTTACAGATAAAGTTTGACTTCCATGTCGATTTTGTGTCTAGCTTTATCATATACTGTTACAGATAAAGTTTGACTTCCATGTCGATTTTCCCATTTTTTAGTTATGGCCCTTGAACTTAGGAAATACGGAGATTTTTTCACAATGCCTTGAGATATTAAGATGAAGTTCTGTGTATAGCTTTATCATGTACTTTTACTAATCAAGTTTGACTTTCATGGCAATTTACCCATTTTTGACAGAACCGTAAGTGATTGATTGAACATACTGTTGCAGTATTTGTTTCACTGTTTTGTTGACTAGAGACGTCTGGGCAAGACACAAGGAATGTCGCAGCGGCGGAAGAGACTGATGCAAGACGCCATGCTGCTGTTGAACACAGACCAGGCCATGCTTAAAGAAGGAATCAGCAACATGGACGACGCTGCATTACACAAGGTGAAATCTGGTTGTCAAACATTGGCTGTCAGATAGGGCTTGTAAGTATTGATCTCATGGTGGGCGCACTGTTATCACTGTTTGATACAGGTTGGGATTGCTGGAAATATTTTCTCGATTCATATTTAGTTTCAATAAAATGTTGTTTTTGGGTGGTGTGTACATACAAAACAGTTTCCCCATGACCCAAATTTTATTTTTAGAAAGTTGACCTACCCTATTTTATTTTTAGAAAGTTGACCTACCCTAATTTATTTGTAGGCCGTACCAGTTTAAACTATACACATTGTATACATGTACATTGTCACATGATGTTCTTACATGGTATTTCAGGTTTGTTTCTGGAGAGGTCTCAACCCAGTTGGTTTGCAGAGACAGGAACAGATTGACTTTCTACAGCAGTGGACCCGTATCAGTCAACAAACTGACGGTACACATTTTATCTGTTGTAAACAGACAGTATACACATTATCTGTTATAAACAAACTGACGGTACATATTTTATCTGTTGTAAACAGACAGTATACACATTATTTGTTATAAACAAACTGACGGTACATATTTTATCTGTTGTAAACAGACAGTATACACATTATTTGTTATAAACAAACTGACGATACATATTTTATCTGTTGTAAACAGACAGTATACACATTATCTGTTATAAACAAACTGACGGTACACATTTTATCTGTTGTAAACAGACTGACGATACACACCATGTTATCTTTTATAAGCAAACTGAAGGTACACAAGTTACCTGTTATAGACAAACTGACGGTACACATTTTATCTGTTGTAAACAGACAGTATACACATTATCTGTTATAAACAAACTGACGGTACATATTTTATCTGTTGTAAACAGACAGTATACACATTATTTGTTATAAACAAACTGACGGTACATATTTTATCTGTTGTAAACAGACAGTATACACATTATTTGTTATAAACAAACTGACGATACATATTTTATCTGTTGTAAACAGACAGTATACACATTATTTGTTATAAACAAACTGACGGTACATATTTTATCTGTTGTAAACAGACAGTATACACATTATTTGTTATAAACAAACTGACGATACATATTTTATCTGTTGTAAACAGACAGTATACACATTATTTGTTATAAACAAACTGACGGTACATATTTTATCTGTTGTAAACAGACAGTATACACATTATTTGTTATAAACAAACTGACGATACATATTTTATCTGTTGTAAACAGACAGTATACACATTATCTGTTATAAACAAACTGACGGTACACATTTTATCTGTTGTAAACAGACTGACGATACACACCATGTTATCTTTTATAAGCAAACTGAAGGTACACAAGTTACCTGTTGTAGACAAACTGACGGTACACATTTTATCTGTTGTAAACAGACTGACGATACACACCATGTTATCTTTTATAAGCAAACTGAAGGTACACAAGTTACCTGTTATAGACAAACTGATGGTACACATTTTATCTGTTGTAGACAAACTGATGGTACACATTTTATCTGATGGTACACATTTGATCTGTTGTAGACAAACTGATGGTACACATTTTATCTGATGGTACACATTTGATCTGTTGTAGACAAACTGATGGTACACATTTGATCTGTTATAGACAAACTGATGGTACACATTTGATCTGTTATAATAACCTGGATTAAATCTGGCTTACAGATTTTGGTAACCGGCCTCGATGGCGTCGTGGCAGGCCATCGGTCTACAGGCTGGTAGGTACTGGGTTCGGATCCCAGTCGAGACATGGGATTTTTAATCGAGATACCGACTCCAAACCCTGAGTGAGTGCTCCGCAAGGCTCAGTGGGTAGGTGTAAACCACTTGCACCAACCAGTGATCCATAACTGGTTCAACAAAGGCCATGGTTTGTGCTATCCTGCCTGTGGGAAGCGCAAATAAAAGATCCCTTGCTGCCTGTCGTAAAAAGAGTAGCCTATGTGGCGACAGCGGGTTTCCTCTAAAAAACAGTGTCAGAATGACCATATGTTTGACGTCCAATAGCCGATGATAAGATAAAAAATCAATGTGCTCTAGCGGCGTCGTTAAATAAAACAAACTTTACTTTTTTACAGATTTTGGTATATCTTGAAAAACATTTCTGTCCTTGTTTTTGTTTTTTGGTGGGAGTGGGGTGATAAAAAGTTCACATTAAATCAAAGTACATGTATATACATTTCAATTTGGTGGTGAAAATTCCAAACTGGCAAAACTAGGTCGTTTGGTATTCCCGGCAAAAAATATTTATTTTCTCAATTCATAAACAAGCTGTTAGTATCCAGACATTTTTACAGCAGTCCTTGTATTTTCATTTCAGATGAAAGCATGTCACTACTGTTGCACTGTGGGGTGTTTTACAGCAGTCCTTGTATTTTCATTTCAGATGAAAGCATGTCACTACTGTTGCACTGTGGGGTGTTTTACAGCAGTCCTTGTATTTTCATTTCAGATGAAAGCATGTCACTACTGTTGCACTGTGGGGTGTTTTTAACATACACTCGACCAACCAACAAAGATTTAATGGGACACCATCATATATGGCGGCATAATTCAAACACTTGACCACAACAGAGATTTAACAACATTGTCAAACATGGCGGCATAATTCAAGATGTTGACTAACCTACAATGATTTTATTGGCCACCATTATATCTGGTGGCATTAATTCAAACAGTTGACTAACCTACAATGTTTTAATTGAAAACCACTGCCTGTTTTGACATAGGTCAACATAGAACTCCATCAGCTGACCTTTACGCAATGATCTGTGATAAATGTTGTTCTTGGTGATGAGTTCTGTTCAGGTTCTCTGTCGAACCCATTTGTAATGGTGCACTTTAACAAAACAGCCATTCCTTTTACAGAGATGTGGAAGAAGACTTTACTGGAATATCATTATTAATTTATACAGTCCCCAGATCTGGCCTGATGCTTATAAAACGTGTTAGGGTCTAGACTCAAGACTAACAGAGTCTGAGACACCAATGTCATGACAAGGCCATACAAACTGTATGCGTGTGACGTCATTAGATATTGAGTGTGGACTCTAAGGTTTTACAAGCATGGGCCTAGATGTACATGATGAATGTTTAAAGATTTCCCGGTGCCACTCCAGTAGTGAGAGGATCTGTGCAACCTTTCACTTGACATTTATAATATGGTCTTACAACCTGCTGAATTGTTGCTAACATTTAATTGTTTATGTGTAATGTTAACAAAATTAATTCAATTTACTAAAGATTGATCCCCATCGGTGGGCCCATTGGGCTATTTCCTGTTCCAGCCAGTGCACCACGACTGGTATATCGAAGGCAGTGATATGTGCTATCCTGTCTGTAGGATGGTGCATATAAAAGATCCCATGCTACTAATGGAAAAATGTAGTGGGTTTCTTCTCTAAGACTATATGTCAGACTTACCAATAGGTTGACATCCAGTAGCCGGTGATTAATAAATCAATGTGCTCTAGTGCACAAAACAAAACAATATCTGTTCCTTTTAGCTTAATTAAGTTGGGAGAGATTAAGTTATTTTTAACAATACCACTTGAACACATTGATATATTAATCACTGATTATTGGATATCAAACATTTCACAATTCTGACGTAGTGTTCAGTGGAAACCAGTACGTGGTTCTACATACCAATAATTACAATAATAACAATAATTACAATAATAACAAGCATTTTGAGAGTACATGTCCCATTCCATGTCCAACACCCAATATTTAGAATTATTTCCTAAGTTTAAGGGCCGTAACCCTGGAAAATGGATTTATTACCATGAAAGTCAAACTTGATCTATACCAGTTTGATAAAGTTGTACAGAAAATGTTATGATGCCTTGTGAAAAAAGTCTGGAAAACTATATGTGGGACAGACACAAGGATAAGAGACGAAACCTATAGTCCCTTCTGGTTGGACCGATGGATTATTATTATTACTAGTAGTAGTAGTAGTAGTGTTTTAATGTTTGTTAAATTTTATAATCATTTTGTAGTTTGTTGTTAAATTTTGTCAAACATTTTAAAACAAATGTTTTTTTATTGTTAAGTACGGGGGGTGGGGGGTTTAGGTTTTGTTTTGACAAACTAATTTTTATTCCAATGGGGAACCCTGTTTGAGTAAACAAATCTTGACACATCATAGCTTGGGTTTTACCACTGTGCTACCTTCTGTCCAGACTAAGAATGCAGTGTTAATGTGGAACCAGTCTTGGTATAAATTCGGAACAGAAGAAAAGTGGAGCATCAGGGTTTGAGAACTTGTCCTGTGCTCAACAGTCTGAGACTTGACCGTCATGGCAACATGCATGTAACGTCATTAAAGAGTTCGGCCCCGTTGTTTTACAAGCACGTGCCCTTGTCCTCAAACTTTGAATTGAATTGGTCTCTCTAACCGGCCTCGGTGGCGTCGTGGCAGGCCATCGGTCTACAGGCTGGTAGGTACTGGGTTCGGATCCCAGTCGAGGCATGGGATTTTTAATCCAGATACCGACTCCAAACCCTGAGTGAGTGCTCCGCAAGGCTCAATGGGTAGGTGTAAACCACTTGCACCGACCAGTGATCCATAACTGGTTCAACAAAGGCCATGGTTTGTGCTATCCTGCCTGTGGGAAGCGCAAATAAAAGATCCCTTGCTGCTAATCGGAAGAGTAGCCCATGTAGTGGCAACAGCGGGTTTCCTCTCCAAATCTGTGTGGTCCTTAACCATATGTCTGACGCCATATAACCGTAAATAAAAAAAAATGTGTTGAGTGCGTCGTTAAATAAAACATTTCTTTCTTTGGTCTCTCTAGGTCTTGTCTAGCTATTTCTTGTCTTTTGAATAAACATCTTTTATACGCAAATCGTAACTGTTATGTTGTTTACATGTTTGCATCATTATTATGTTGTTGGTGTAAATGTTTTTGTTTCTTACTCAATATATTAAATTGTTTGGTGCATACATCTCTGTGTTCTGATTATTAGTGCAAAGCATTAACAGTGGAAATTTGTCTGGCATCACATGTGGACACATTTAAAGAATAGATCTCAAGACTAATTATTTACTGACAGACACATCCATTCAACTCCAGCTAGATAGCCAATGCATGTACAAACGCTATTTAGCTAAAACTTTGTCACTAAATTTATCTACAGTGATTTTAAATATCATATTAATCAATATGTCTTTTTGACTTTGCAAGATGATTGAGATGATGTGGTCACGAATAAACTTCATTCTTTCAAGCCAGTCCTGGGAGTGGCAGTCCTCCTACAGGCAGTGCAGGAAGGATGTAGTAGTCTTGAGCCATGCTCACATAGGCCATACATATTTGATGCATTCATTTATATTAAAGGACCCTCCTCCTCAGTGAGAACATTGTCAGTGTACGCTGACTGCGGCACATTTTGGTGGAGTGTAATAATCTGAAGCCAATAAGAATTGATATATTTGGCAACAGAAATGTTTTGAAATCATTTAAATTCAACCCAGAATTAATTTTGAAGTTTTTAAAACATTTTGATTTCTATACATAGTTTTAACATATATCATCAACGTCCCAAACTGCGTTCACCTAATAATAAAAACACAAATATGATATTTACTGAAATTCTATTCTACTTTTTTCAGCTACAATACATGAAACAAAATAGATTGTAATTAGTTAACGTAAAAAATCAACAATTTGGATGTAAGACAAATCCATTCTAGTAAACAAAAGTGAAGCACCTTCCGGTAAACAGGAAAGATTGCAACGTTTCTAACTGCGTTCAGGCACATGCATTTACAAAAAGTATACCACTCACGTGCGGTTTGTCATTTTAAATTTTTAAGGCCACTACATAAAAAAATATATTTCTTAACTATGCACATTTGACAGTTTCTTAAAGGAGAGGACAATTAAGGCATTTGGCCTGGTATGCATATTCAATGATATATAATGCACATTATTGCTTAATATTAACAAGTATAATCATACCTATGGTTAATTAATAAAATGGTTAAATGTGATGGCTATTATATATAACGGGGGCAGCCATTTTGTACCATTCCAGTGAATACGCCCTCTGGTGAGCTGGTGGTTACGTAATACTTAATGTATCATGTCAGGAATTAGTCTTCGAACTGAAGAAACAAAACATACCTGATTTTTGCGGATGCATCATAATGTTCTGTAATAATATCCATCCTAGTAAGCCAGCACCAATTATATATTATTTTTCAATACAAAATAAACCACCATTGTCAAAGTGTTGAAATAACTATTGTGTTTTGTACATAAAGTAACCCACGTACTGAAACAATAATCGGAGTGTTTTCTTGGTTAATTGGTCTTTTCTTTCCGTGGCCTGTACTTGTGGTTCCTGATTGGCAGGTGTATATTTAGAAGGTCCCCAGACACACTAAAAAGACGTGCCTCTTTTATGAAGATCACAGGGTAATGTGTGATAACAGCACGGATACACCTCAAATCGTAATGGACATTACCAACCACCCTGCTTTATTACTGTAAGTAATTTTGTAAAACCTTTGATTAAGTAGACTCCCATCTAAAATCACAAAACTGACCAATTACGTCGTCCCAAAGAAAAGTATCACTTGGGTATTGTGAGTGGTTGTTTTTGCTCGAATAGGCCTAATAGTAAGCATTAAAAAAGAAAAATACTATAACTCCATTTCGTTCTATTGATGTAACCTGAAATCTATTTAGTTAAATAGTTTATTATACTATCACGTCATTTATGTTGTTTTACAAGTCAGGTTGATGAAAGCGAAGCGCTTTGTCGTAAATTAGAGCATTTGTTTACACTGTGCAAAGAGATGATGGACGGAGCTGACGTCACTTCACCCAAAGCTATACCACCGGACATCACAAAAACGAAACAAAATGGCTGCCCCTAGTTAGCAGGAATAATCATGTTTTTTTATTAACTCTAAAATTATATGTTTTTAATTTGTTAAAGTGTCGGTATGTGTTGGTGGTCCGAATATGCATCTTTCCAACACATAAGGCTCTTGTTTGAGTTGACCCTACCTTTAACTGCACAGTTGACTAACACTTTGTTTAATATTTTTTAAAAGAAAAAAATCAGTTTGTCAAGCATGGTACGGTCAGCATTTTACTAACACCCATCGCTAACACTTGATGTCAATACTGATAGGCATTAGGTTCATACCAGTGAATAGTTTGTAAAATATCACTTTTTTAATGAATTGATTCTTAATTAATACAATTTATACACAAAGTTATTTACAATTGTTATGAATGGATTACGAATACTATTCACTACAGTAGAAAAACAAACGTAGCATACCTTTTGCAGATCAAATTTCATAATTGAAAACAAAAAAGTCATGTGGACCTGATATCCATAATTTTAAGGAATAAACAAAAACGACTTACTAAAATCAATGGTTTTAGGGGTTTGTAATGTTTTGTATTTAGATACTTATTGTCTGAACTTTGTTAATAAAAATGTTATAGAACTGTGAAGAAAAACCTCACAAATAAATGAAGTAGATTACACAAATAGCCGATCTCTAGTTTTGTGCTGGGGTGTCGCTAAACATTCATTCATTCATTCATTCATTCTAAATTTATCTTTACACTTTGACTGGGATAGCAACATCATTAAGTATTTGGCAGTATGAATTTCACATCTGTGACCCATTGGCATCAGTTTTACACACTGCTTCAAGATACCATGGAACATTTAACAAACAAATATACGAAATGACCACAAACCAAGACTCGGAATGACAATTAAAATGTCATAGTCTGAGGTGGTTGTTTTTCAATTACATCATTGATCCATTGTTTTTATATAATTATGTAGAATATATAGTATGCAAGAAAAATAAACATTCATGCGTATAAAGTGGCAAGTTTCACACCAGTACTTGTAGATTATTTGTATCCATGTGATGAAGTACAAATTAAAAGACTCCAGCTACATTATCCTGACCCTATCTTAATGGGAGATCTCAAAGTGTGTTAATTCTTTTACTTGTTCAAACATTCCATCGGCCACCATGTCAGTGGTATCGGTTTTCAATCATGTCACTTTCATTTCTTCATTTTGCTCGTTGTTTCTTTTATTCATCCCGTTTTCTTCTATGCTTTTTGTTAGTGAATTCTTAATATTGCCACCTTCTCCGGTACTATACATTGGACAGTTAAAAGCCAGAAATTACAAACCTCTTGCTTTGTATTTTCTTTCCCAAAGAGGGAAGAGCATACCATTGCCTTTGACATACCAGTTTTGAATAGAAAGAATAAATATTTAACGACACTCCTGCATGAAAAATCTACATGATGCTGGCTGTTGAATATAATACACAAATTGTAAATTACGGTAATGAATCAACTGTTTTGATTGGCTGGTTACCATACTTTATCCTACAACAATTGGGCCATTTCTCGTTCCAGTCAGTGCACCACGACTGGTAAATCAAAGCCATATATTATCCTGCCTGTGGGATGGTGCACATAAAAGATCCCTGGCTTAAAGTTTGTTTTGTTTAATGATACCACTAGAGCACATTGATTAATTAATCATCAGCTATTGGATGTCAAACATTTGGTAATTCTGACATCAGAGGAAACCTGCTACATTTTTCCTAATGTAGCAAGGTATCTTTAATATCCACTTTCCCCCAGACAGGATAGCACAATCCACAGCCTTTGTTATACCAGAGTATGACAAATATTTTGAAAAGTCACTAGCCACAGGGCTAGTGGGTTTGTGAAAACCACTAGCCCACCAAGATAAAGCACTAGCCCAAATTCCTGATCAATTATAACTGGATTTTTATATAATTTTTGTAACATTACACATTTACGAGTATAACAGTAAAATAAAACAAAAACTTAAATCATGTTGTAACTTTCAGTTTTTTGTCGTGTCGTACGTTTTGTCTTTTGTCAAGTGTGATCCATCGTCATTGTCCCGTTTTTGTTTTTGCCCTGCCCCCAGGGAAAAATAATTGAGCAAACTCTTGGTTGGTATCTAAAAACACTATCAAAATAATTAAATTTAAATGAGGGTACGACAGTGTGACACACGGTAATAGATGGTTCAGTGTATTTGGTAGTTGGTTATATATTTAGGGCCTACTATTTATGTCGCCAGGAACGGTGATGCCAAATACAGGGCATTATTCCGTGTCAGACCGATATCAAAAGAATATAACGGCGACATCTAATCCGTTGTTAATTGATGAACAAAAAAGGTATTAACTTGTATCGGCAGCTGTGACGTATTATCCAAACCACTACACGTAATAGGCCAAGCCGAGTCATTGCATATGCGGTTACCATTAAAGTAAATTGTTTTCCTGATTGCCGATAACCACATGTTAGCGAAGTGTTAAATTAGAAAACAATAGGCAAATAAAACAAACACTGAAATTCAAAGCATGGCTGGGGTTTACTTGATTGAGATTAACCTGTCGTCGCGATTGGTGATTTCCAAGTTCTTAGCCTAAAACATGTGCGAGATTAACGACCACGTGACGTGTCTAACCAATCAAAACACGCATGTCATTAGACTTTATTTCCTGTGCCAGAAACTTGAAAGGGAAAGGTAAACAATGCATGCTGTAACTGTGACGATGTAGAGATAGCATGTTACTGCAGTTTGCAGACCTAGCTCAAGTGGATTATTATTATATACTCATTGCGTTGTTGATATTATTCAATGATAAACGTCACAATCAAATTTATTAAACGAAATTTCAGCCGAGAGAAAAAGAAAGAAAGAAAGAAAAAAAAACACGATCGAGCGATGACGAGAGGAGGGGGGAAACCACTAGCCCACAGGGGCTAGTGGTTTTGCGTTTCTCACTAGCCCGAACTTAAAAACCACTAGCCACGGGCGTCGGGCTAGCGGATTTGTCGAACTCTGGTTATACCAGCGTGGTGCACTGGCTGGAACGAGATATAGCCCAATGGGCCCACAAACAAGGATCGATCCCAGACCGACTGCACATCAAACGAGCATTTTACCACTGGTCTACATCCCACCCCTGTGATACTGATGTACAAATGTAGCAGGTTTCCTCTCTAAGACTATATATAAAAATTACCAAATGTTTGACATCCAATAGCTGAAGATTAATAAATCAATGTGCTCTAGCAGTGTTGTTAAAAAACAAAAAAACTTGTTCATTCTACAATGTACCAAGGTGAAGTGAAGGATCACAGTAAACAGAGTTTCCATGTATTCACTCACAGCAAGATTCTCCACCAAAATTAATGGAGGGCTAATATTCTCACTTGGTGACACTTTGTGGTCATCAACTAACAACCATCAATTAGATGATGCCACCCTTCAAAAAAACCACAAGAAACCCAGATGGGCATCTCCTAAATACAAAATATTAAGGACAAATGCTTTAGGTGGGGTTTTTTCCATATTTTATTCCATTAATGGCAATATTTATCAGCACTCTTGTTCAAATCAAAATCATGATTGAAACTATATCAAATTTGATCTATTGTCTTTGTTTTTTCATTACATTAATTACTTAGAGAAAATAACTGCCATTTTAACAAAGTGTATATTAGAGATAACAATATACCAGCAAAATCCTCAATAACACAGTTTTGCTTCTGTACATATCCAAGTTTAACTTCAGTTATAAATGAACGCAAACTTCACAACATGACAAAGGGTACGTATAAAACAACATCTTTCCTTCTGGAGAGGGACAACAACATGAACAGTGCAGAATAGGAAACAGTTTTCATCTTACTTGATGGAGACTGGAGTAAAATTACAGTTAATTTTATTGCACTGCTCGGATGAATGACCAGTATTAGATATACAAATTACGGTTCACTCTATAAATACAAAGTTATTTCATATATATATATATATATATATATATATATATATGTCAAGGGAAGTAAATTTAAACATGTTGGTCTTGTGTCAATGAATTTAAAAAGGTGAAATATAGTTGTTACTTTTTCAGTTGTGGCAAAACTTCTATCTTAAGCTAGTTCTTGTTAATCAAATGTCAGATGTTTTAGCCCATTTGTATGGCAAGAATTTTGTGGAATTGAACATCTCTTCCATCATAAACATGTTTTGAGCTACTTTTTAATGACTTTTTTTTTTAAGGTAAAATAATATGTTTCTTTGAGTTTTCTTAATTCAAGAACTTTTAATATTTAATACATATTGAGATCAATATCGACAGGTGCAACTATGATCACTGATTGACTGGTCTATGACTTGTATTTTGTGAGAAATATAGCACTAAACCCAGAAGTGGCTACCACCAAAAATGTAACAACCTATATCTTACCTTCTCAGGAGAGATGAAAATAATGGTGATGAGTTTCAAGTGTTTGGTACAAAATGTTATTGTGAAATCTCAACAAATGTGTTTCTTGATAAGCAATAAAAGTGAAAAAATTGGAGTTTTTTTATTTCTCAACACCAATATATGCCAGATGTTGTACAACATGACCATAATGACCCACCTGTAACCATGGTCACATTACACGTATGTTTAAGTACAAACGAGGAACACAAATATTGGATTTATGCTCTTTTACTCTACATGCACTTTAACAAGACAATAAAATGTGGCTTTGTTTTTGTAATCACAAATAAAGTGGTGCTCGGAGTAAGGTACGAGATGTATGAAATAAAAATTGATCACTTCGCAATGATTGTCTAATATTATTCGATGCATCACTAAAAACAAATATTTAAAAAGTTCTCCACTCCCCCAGTACATCAGGTTTACCATTGTTATTTGGTAATAGAAATCCACACTCTTTAAATACAAGCACCAAATTGCTACACAAAGATGTGAAAACCATATTCTCAAAATACTTTTATTTCTCACTGTTCACCTGATCTGTATTTCAGTCTGATGGAAAAACTTATTTAAAAATGTCTCAGAATACATATACATGTACAATCAATATTGTGAAGTTTTCCATGGGACCATACCAGTAAGTATTCCTAAATATCTTATTGTCCATTGCTAACATCAATCACTATTTATATAGATGTTCAAACACCCATTTTCAAACCTCCCAGTATGTGACCAAACCCCTATCTTGAATCTGAACATGTTCCTATTTTCAAACCTCCCATTAAATGCCATCATTAAGTGTATGAACAGGTCCCCATTTTTAAAACTCCCATTAACTGCCATCATTATGTGTATGAATAGGTCCCCATTTTTAAAACTCCCATTAACTGCCATCATTATGTGTACGAACAGGTCCCCATTTTTAAAACTCCCATTAACTGTCATCATTAAGTGTATGAACAGGTCCCCATTTTTAAAACTCCCATTAACTGCCATCATTATGTGTATGAACAGGTCCCCATTTTTAAAACTCCCATTAACTGCCATCATTATGTGTATGAACAGGTCCCCATTTTTAAAACTCCCATTAACTGCCATCATTGAGTGTATGAACAGGTCCCCATTTTTAAAACTCCCATTAACTGCCATCATTATGTGTATGAACATGCGCCACCTTCAAACTCCCATCAACTACCCTTAGTATTTATATAAACATACCTTCAAACTTCCATCAACTACCCTTAGTATTTATATAAACATACCTTCAAACTCCCATCAACTACCCTTAGTATTTATATAAACATACCTTCAAACTCCCATCAACTACCCTTAGTATTTATATAAACATACCTTCAAACTCCCATCAACTACCCTTAGTATTTATATAAACATACCTTCAAACTCCCATCAACTACCCTTAGTATTTATATAAACATACCTTCAAACTTCCCATCAATTGCCTTACTATTTATATGTCCCCATTTTCAAACCTCCCATGATGATTAACTGTCCTCATTATGTGTATGAACATGCCCCTTCAAACTCCCATCAACTACCCCCAGTATTTATATGAACCATTTTAAAAACTGTTTATTAACTGCCCTGCATACAGTTTCTTTTTTTAATAGCTGATTTGCTCATAAATATTAATCACTTAAAATCAAATAATTATTAATGGCATTTAATGTTTTTGTTTTTTTTATATTTGTGTCAAATCCAACTGAACTACCACTAACATTGTTGAAAATGGTGAAAAAAAGCTAATAGACTTTAGTGTCTAGACTGAAACCTTAAAACTGAGGTTTATATTTAGTTTATTTTTAAAAATATGTGTTCATTACACATTTAAAAAATAATCTTGTCACCGATTTACGGCTGGTGCAAATTGGTTTTAAACCTTAAATGAAGCATGTACACGTATACTGTTTCATACTTCTGTCAAATATAATGATCAATTAATTCAAACTAGTTTCACTGTATGGAATTTTTTTTGAAGTTTTGAAAGAAAATATTATTTGACCCAAACACTGCAACAGTAATTAGCACTTTCCATAAAAAATATTTCAATACCATTGTAACCCCCATTTACAGATACGTTCATTACCTTTACATTATTTACAATTACAGTGATGCATTTCCACAAACACAAACGTTTTAAAGAAATTCATAATAATTCAACAAAGTAAGCAATGATTTAAACGGGCAACCATTTACTACAAGACATAATTTAAAGACACCCATGACGTTTGCTTCAAAAGAGTAAGAAAATAACTAAAACTGTAATAATGACTTTCACAAAATCTAAAGCAAGTGACATCTATTTTGGAAAATTAAAAAGTAAATGTAAACAGTATTCACACCCCAGCACAAGTATGATCCAAATGTCAAAACAAAATATAAAAGAAAGAATTAAAAAATAGTTACATATTTACAATCTAAAGGAATTTATTTCTTTCTGGGGTTTTTTGGTTCAATATCCGTCAAAGATCTAGGAAGAATGTAAAATGACCACCCACATTTGATCAGAATGAAAATGAATATCTCAGGAATTGATGTATCGGTGACCTTGAAAGTAAAGACCAAAATGATGACCTTAGGGCCACTTCTAACTTTGGAAATCAGAAAGTGACATCTGTGCCAATCTTTATTCTTCTGACAGACACACCAAAAAAATACTGCACACTCAAAAACACACCCACACAAACCACAAGTAAAATAATAAATGAAATGCAAAAACTGTAAAATGTTGAGCTGCTATGAGATCAAACCAAACGTACAGATTCTACAACCATCAAAAGTGATGCCGTTCATGTCCTGCTGCTCTTGGTCAATTGTTATGAAATAAAATAATGTTTTTTTATTTCTCCTCCGAGTATAACCTGACACTGTTAACATCCCCAGTCCATGTGTGAAACGGTGACGCACTTACTGTCATTCTGTACTCGTGGGTCAAAACGTGTGGCTACCTGACTGGGAATCACAGACACTTTGGTCCAACATTACACCAAGGTTAGCTAGTTGAATCGTACACACAAATACCAAATAAGAGTATTGGGATTTTCAAAGCTATCTTACTGCTACGAAATCGTAAAAGCATAGCGACTTCATAGCTTACAATGGTTTTACGATTTCATAGTGCTAAGATAGCTTCAAAAATATAGGCCCTGTCTGTACGGTGTCAAACACACAGGAACTCACCACTGGATACAAAATAAACATATTGCAGTTGTGGCCTACATCAACATATCATTGTATGTAAAAGAAACCTACACACTGGATACTATTTTTCAAATAGTAACAACTGGTAGTATTTTTATATTCATGTCTCCTGCCCACAATCACATCCGTCTCCCACACCCTCCAAAGAGAAACCCAGTGTAGTACATGTCACAGCTTGAATACTGACTGTAAGAGGAAACATTTACCGACCAACCTTTCGTTTATACTACCATTAAGTTAAATCAAAAACTATAAATAAAATAAAACTAAGCATTTTGTCAGACAAAACACAACACTAGAACTTATGTCTTTAAAGAGAATTGAGAAGATTATTAAGCGTAAAGGAAGACAAATACCGAAATATCTCTTGTAAGTAAAATTCAACACCACCTTTTCATTTTAGTTTGCTTTTACGTCCATAACTGGGGTAAAATTAACTTCCCCAGAAATATTAATAGGTGGTTGATGCTACTAAAAAGCACTTTAAGCTAGTTGTTTAATTCCACGGATGTAATTGTTGTGGACAAGACTCAGTAATAAAAATCCATCAATCCACTAGTTGTTTAATTCCATTGATGTTACTTTTGTGGACAAGGCCCACTACCAAAATTCCATCAATCCACCGCATCCATGTCAGTGTAGGTAAATTCCGCATCCGAATATTTGTTGTCAATCAGAGTTGTCTTCTCCTCCTCAGATTCATTCTTGTCTCGCTCAACTTCACCTTCTTCTTCCTTTTCTACATCCCGTTTCTCTGTCTTTGACTGGTTGACCTGTGTCTTGTTTTCACAAGGTGACCGGTCTGTCTCTGGTTTCTGGGCGGTCTCCAACGGCAATGCAGGTTCTCTCAGACAGGCCGGGACCGGTGCAGGTCTGTTCCTCTGTCGGTAAAACAAAACATACGCTGCGGCAGTCACTACATTCTTCTCATTACCGACCGGAGTCACTCTACTGTCATCACACAGCCGCCAGTCTGAAATACAAACAACTCGTATAGAGTGGGGGCTAATCAATAATTTAACAGTCATTATAAAACTTGTACAGGTATTGAGGAAAGTAATTCAGGGGAGAAACCTGATTCAACTACATAGGAAACTTGAGATGTTTTATTTATGTACATTTTTACAGCCAAACAGCAAAACAAATTGTTAATATAGCCATGATTGGAATGTGAAATCATTCAGTGGGTCCAAAAGGATGGATTGATCCTACGATCCCTGCCACCTCAGTGAAAGTATCACCACTGAGCTACACCCATTCCATATTCCATGGTTTAAGAAAGAAGATATTACACATCTATCCAAATAATTTTAGAGGTATTTCACTTGGGGGATAATATCACTGTGTTTCGTTATTAACTATAAGGATTTATTACAAAGTACGGATCTGGGGACGAGACGAAGTTAAGTCCCTAAATCCAAACATTTTGTAATAAATCCTTATAGTGAACAACGAAACACAGTGATATTATCCCTATTCTAATAATACACCTATTAGGAGTATCTGTAAGAAATTTTATTGTGTTTTTATTAAAGCAATCCCACAAATCTTTAAAACCTAATTTATCTATTCTCCTTACTAACGATATTCGAGTAAAACGCTTGTAATAAGTAAAAGTATAACGTAATATTTTTTTCTTTCCTTTGAAATGATGTCACTGACATAGGAGTGAAGCCAAGGCAAATTTATTACTATTGTAAAAGTAAAGTTTGTTTTATTTAACGACGCCACTAGAGCACATTGATTTTTTATCTTATCATCGGCTATTATTACTATTGTAGTCTGTATTTTGATACAGGATACACTAAAAATATATTTTTGTTTGCTGTTAATTTTTGTTGCAAACCATATGCATATGACTGGACTTCATATTTGTGAAGCGGTGTTTCAACCTCATATTGAATTATTTTGAACAATCGTCTGGATTAATTTTGAACATATTTTTATTTAATGTTTTTATAAATACATAAAATTATATTCAATTATGAAATGAAAAGTATTATTTACATGAGTTTTTCAAAATGTTGCAATATTTTAAAGCAGTTATTGTTGTTTCAAATTAAGTTTACAAAATCCATAGTCATTTCCATCTTTTCTTTATCAATTTTACTGTTCCAAAAAGTATGTTTTAAACAAAAATGGTGTACTTCAGATTGTGATATAATTATTTCTGATGAACCTGCTTGTGCCATTTTGGGAACACAGACTAGAATAGCAGGCAATAAGATACATGATCGAATTGACTGCTGCGATCGATCAGGGACTGGACATTACTCTGGTAGGGTTGGTGTTCATTGCTGCTAACGAAGTGTTAAAAATTATAATGGCACAAAATAATAACAAAATAACAACAATAACATAATGTTCATCTGAAGTTAGTAATATTTTTGCAAATTGTTTCTAACGACGTTTAAATATAATGGAAGACACGGAACTAATGTACTAACAAAAATACTACACATGAGGTTAAGTGACAGCATATCGGACGAGTTCTCGGAATTTGTCCATGACAGCGTACATCTATCGTCCGATTTATCACAAAAATTAACCAATCGAAAAAAGGGTTATATGAAAGTTGTATTAGAATATTAAATACTTCTATTTTGGAAACTAGCATTAGGACTAGGTTGAATTTAATAATATTATCCATGAAGCACAGGCAGGTTTCCGAAATGATTACTCCACAATAAATCAATTCAGATGCTGTATCAAAAATACCTTAGAAAACCTAGCCATCAATTTTACGTTGCTTTTATTGATCTTCGCAAAGCTTTTGACTTTGTAGATAGGAAAAAGTTACTGTATGTGTTGCATACAAGGGGTATTCAAGATAAAATATTTAACATTTTAAAAGATATGTATGAAAAAGTAAAAGCTTGTGTTAGAGTAAAGAATGTTAGGACATATCCCTTTACAACATCTAGTGGTGTCCATCAAGGGTGTATGCTAAGTCCAGTTTTGTTTATAATTTTTATTAATGAATTTATAAATGAGATGAATAATAGTAATCTCAGATGAATTTTTGTGAATGAAAATATTAATGATATACTAATGCTTCTCTTTGCTGATGATGGTGTACTTATTGATGATATAGTAATAGGTTTGCAAAAAAGCTTGATGTTCTAAAAAGATTTGTATAAAATGGGGATTAGAAGTTAATGTTGATAAATCTAATATACCTGGTAATTGTATTTAGAAATGATAGGTACTTAAGATGTAACGAGAAGTGGTTTTATAAGGGCATTCAATTAACAACTGTGTCATATTATAAGTATGTTGGTATAACATTCTCTTCTTGTTTGAAATGATCGAAGGCTTGCAAGACTTATCTATTCAAGTGAGTAAACCCTTTTTTCCGATTTTTACTTTATTTAAGAGATACTCTACTATGGTATTGTCCACAATATATCTGATACTAAAATAGCTCCTATTTTATTATACGATTCTGAAATATGGGGATTTATTTATCGAGAATCAATTGTAAAAGGCATTTAGGAGTTTCAAAGAGAGTATCATCAATTGCTGTGCTTGGGGAAATAGGTAGAGATCATTTGTAGGTGCAATACTTTAGCCTTTGTATAAAATATTTGTGTAAATGGTTACATATGGATTCATCCAGATATCCCAGAGCTTGTTATATGTTGAAATGTGATGATGAAACTGGTAAAATTAATTGGGTATCACATGTAAGCACACTGTTACTTCAAACAGGGTTTTCTTATGTTTGGATTGCTCAAGAATGTATACATTTATATATGTCCAGCTTTGTACCATAAAGACATTCATTTTCAAATTTAAACCCTGGCATGATAAAATTAATTCTTCGAATTTTTTAAAGGCATATTCTTCTTATAAATCTCTTTTAGAAACAGAAAAGTATATATTATATTTGTCACAATATAAAGATTTCTTGAGAATTGTTTTCAAAATTTTGGTGTTTGTGATATAAATTAAAAATACAGAAAAGCAGATATAATCCAGTAATAGACTGAAATGAAACTATGTGTATAAAATGTAATCTCATTCAAGTGGAAGATACTTTCTTTTAGTATGTCTATATTTATATAATGTTTAAGCAGGAAATATTTGTTAACAGAATATTTTATAGTAAATCCTTCAAGACTTTGTTTGTTTTTATTTATTGATTTCCAACCAAAATACAATTTAAGTGTATTAAAGAAAGAGCCTTGTTTTAAAGAGAAATCTGCTACTTTAAACTGAATATGTATTGTTTTTATTTATTGATTTCCAACCAAAATACAATTTAAGTGTATTAAAGAAAGAGCCTTGTTTTAAAGAGAAATCTGCTACTTTAAACTGAATATGTATTGTTTTTATTTATTGATTTCCAACCAAAATACAATTTAAGTGTATTAAAGAAAGAGCCTTGTTTTAAAGAGAAATCTGCTACTTTAAACTGAATATGTATTGTAATTTGTACACAACTTGAACTCCCAACGGTCGAACCTACCGGTATTCTCGAACCAAGAACAAAGTTCCGATTTTTCTCTATTAAACTTTTTTATTTTGGTGCCGATTGGTTGAATACCCCTAGGGTGAAACAGAAGTTTCTCTCGAACCAGTTTATTGGTCCAAACTGTAAAATTAAATAATATTTAGCTCAAACGGCTAAGTCTATCCGAAGAAATATGAAAAAAAAAATTTGTAGTAATTTTTCATCGACCCTTTCACGCCAGTCACTAAGTAACTTATTATAAATTCGGAATTAAATCTTTAAGTGGAACGAAAGAAAGAAAGAAAGAAATGTTTTATTTAACGACACACTCAACACATTATTTTACGGTTATATGGCGTCAGACATATGGTTACGGACCACACAGATTTTGAGAGGAAACTCGCTGTCGCCACTACATGGGCTACTCTTCCGATTAGCAGCAAGGGATCTTTTATTTGCGCTTCCCACAGGCAGGATAGCACAAACCATGGCCTTTGTTGAACCAGTTATGGATCACTGGTCGGTGCAAGTGGTTTACACCTACCCACGACGCCACCGAGGCCGGTTTAAGTGGAACGAATTAATTCTAGATCATATGCCGGCTTATCGTGTTGTTTATTTAGCACCTATCGGTAATTATCTTTCAAGTACAGACAATTGCAAAGCGGTAATCGTTAGATGAATGAACCTTGCATGTAACATCAATCAACCGATGAGCCTAGGCATACCATGCAGGTTTACTTTAATCATTTTAATCGCTACTCTGTGCATGAGTGTTAGCATATTTTGTTTTTAACTTGGAAGTACAGGAGAGATCAATGAAATGTATTGACTGCAACAATTACAGGTAAACGGTCTCCTGTGTTTCATGCACCTTAATTTTGAGTAAATGCTTTCACCCACACGATTTCTATAAAATTCCGTTCCCAGTCATAGGTAATATTTATCACCAACCTGGATCAGTACTATGAAAATGTGGAACCAAAAGTCGTTGAGATACAAAAACTACTGAACTAAAATACCAGGCCATTATGGAATTAGAAAAAGGGTGGAAATCAAAAACAGCAGTAGCAAAAATGTTTCATGTCCCTAAATAATACTCTTTCAGGGTGGATAAAAAAGGCGGGTGCCATTAAAGAGGGGTATACAAAATTCGGCCCTAAGCTAAATATTATGAGAGTAGGTCAGTTTGAAGAGCTAGAATCAGTAATGTTGAAGTGGTTTACTACCATGCGAGACCGAGTTATCCCCATTTCTGGGCCACTTCTCTCAGAAAAAGTTCAACAGTTTCCTGACCATTTGGGGTGTGCTAACTTCAAGCAATCAGTTGGGTGGTTGGAATGGTTTAAACAATGCCACAGATTCATCTTCGGAAGAAATGTCAGAATGGGAACATCGACTGTCAAATATCCTCGAAAGATTTGAGGCAGCTGACATTTATAACGCAGACGAAACGGGCATTTTTTTCAGACTAGTGCCAGACAGAACTCTCAAGTTTAAAGATGTCCAATGTCATGGTTGGGGAAAAAAAGTAAAAAGCATCTCACTGTCCTTGTTTGCAGAAATATGGATGGCAGTGATAAACTGCCTCTTTTTGTAATTGGCAAGTCACAGTGATTTCAGGGGGTGAAGTCGTTACCAACCAAGTATGAAAGTAATTAAAAAGCCTGGATGACAGGGGAAATGTTTTCTCGATGGTTAGTTAGGCTGGAAAATGGAAAATGGTATAAAAATAGCCATGATTGCGGATAACTGTCCCGCCCACCCTAAACTGAAAGGTCTGAAAGCAACTGGGCTGATCGTTTTGCCACCTGACACAACCAATTAAACACAGCCCATGGACCAAGATGTGATAAACAACCTGAAAAGCCACTACAAACGACTTGTGATCATGAAGCAGTTTGACACAGCAGAAAGAAACACAGACGTGCTAATTACGGTACTGGATGCAATGTATTTGATGCAGCAGGTGACACAAAACCAATTGTTTCCGTGATGCCAAGTTTGTTCCCAGCTCTAAGGATGCCACGACTGTGAATGAAGATGACAACGACGAGCCTCTAGCATGCCTGGCAGAACTCTGTATTAGAGATATCCAACAATTCATCCATGCAGACCTTGATATTCCGACATGTACAGTAACGACAGATGACAACATTCTCAAGGATGTGCTTCTTGAAAGAAACCTGGATGCAGAGAATGACGACGAGATGGACGATGAGATGGTAGGCGGCAGTGAACAGGATATCAAAGAACAGAGTGTGACTGAAGCTTTTGAAGCGTACCAATATACTACGAGGATATTTCCAAACAAAAGCGGGCAGTGAATTAGTGTTGGTTTTGTGCATAACAAACTTGTAAAAGATGACTTTAAAAACCATTGTGCCAAACAAGCTGTGATCACTGACTTTTTAAAAATATAACTATTATCATTGTATTACCACTTCTTGAATGATGACAATCATGTTCCAGTTTTATATATTCTCTATTATATAATTTTGTCAATCATATTTCATATGATATTCCGTATTTTCTCAACGTTGTCAATATGTCGCAAAAGATTCTACAGCAGCATAATAAAGAACAACTTTTAAAATTAATAAATATACGTCTTTGTTATTTGTTTATTTAACGGTGATAAATAATTGTTACAAACATCTCATCTTTGACGGCGACTTCGTTATGAGTCAATCGGACCATCTCGCCCAAGCCGGTTTTACTGAAATATGCGAGGTTGTCTAATTATTTTTGTGTTACAGAAGCACCTGACAACAGCTGAATGCATGGTTCGAATTACCCGATGGGTCGAACAGACTTTGATGCACCAACAGTGTTCGAGCCAATGCGAATCTACTGTAATTATCTTGGTCATGTAGCCTCAATAGCTTAATAAATATCTTGTCTTGTCTTGTCTTGATCTATTCATATCGTACTGTGGTCATTTCAACATCAATGTAAATAATTTAAATACCTAAAAACATAACAAAAACAACAAAACAAAAACTTTGAAAACATTTTCTCAAACCTTAATCAGGACTTACCAACTAAAACAAAACCTAACAACTTTGATATTTTCTCAAATGTTAACTGTGACTTACCGACTTCACTCTTGAGCGAGTCGGCTGTGTCCGCACACCGTACGTATGACGTGTAGTGTCCCCCGAGGATCCCCCCGTGGTGGTTGATCACCGCATACAGGTCATAGATCGGTGGGGCCTGGTCCGACTGCTGCTGGCCCAGAATAAATTTGGACAAATCAAGGCCTCTGTACATGTAAAAATAAAAATATATAAAAGTGAATATTAAAATAAAAATAAAGAAAATTTGATAAATAAATATAAAATAAATAAATAGATATAGAAATAAAAATAAATAAAAGTAATGGCTATAAAAATATTGTATGATGATTTGGTGAAAATAAGAAATACTTACCGGTCTATAAAAAATTACATTTTTAACACTTGAAACTGGAGACTTAGCATATAGCCGATATTGACTGATAGGCAAAGATATACAGTAGTAAGCACTAAATCATTCAATAATATTGTTTGTGTTAACAATGAATGCTATTTTCTCAGTGACAAAAAAACTAAAATGTATGTATTTTGAAACAAGAAACTGTGACTCACAAAAGCATGACATACCGTGTTGGAAACTGGACCATCTTGTCTCGGTTAGGGTTAGGGTTATATATAAAACTGAATGACATAACGTGTTGGAAACAGGACCATCTTGTCGATCTTGTCTTGGTTAGGGTTAGGGTTACATATAAAATTGAACAACATACCATGCTGGAAACTGGACCATCTTGTCTCAGTTAGGGTTAGGGTTATATATAAAACTGAATGACATACCGTGTTGGAAACTGGACCATCTTGTCGATCTTGTCTCGGAAGATAAAGTTTCGGAAGGAGAATCTCTTGAGCTGAATGATCAGCGTGTGGGGCACACGCCAGATTGACATCTGTTTGGTCGCCTCTTGGTGTTTCTTACACCGTGGACAATACCTGTAATCACAACAATTGTTATTAAACAGGCTCTCAAATTAGCCCAATCAAAGTTTAACTTAATTACCATTGTTCTTCCTAATTGTTGTGTTGTTGTTATTTCCTGATGTTCCACACATTTACCTTCGCCCCGACTCCCTGTACTCAAAACTATTCTTACCCTCACCCTCTCTCTGTTCACACATACTTGTATGTTCCCTGTTAACTCTTTAAACAAAAATTGTTGTTTTTTCACTCTGCTAATGGGCCACAATGATGGGAGTGGATAGGATACGACTATTTGATGAGAGCGGAGGGTAGGAGGACCGTTTGATGATGGGAGTGGATAGGATACGACTATTTGGTGGGAGCAGAGGGTAGGAGGACCGTTTGATGATGGGAGTGGATAGGATACGACTATTTGGTGGGAGCAGAGGGTAGGAGGACCGTTTGATGATGGGAGTGGATAGGATACGACTATTTGGTGGGAGCATAGGGTAGGAGGACCGTTTGATGATGGGAGTGGATAGGATACGACTATTTGATGAGAGCAGAGGGTAGGAGGACCGTTTGATGATGGGAGAGGATAGGATATGACTATTTGGTGGGAGCAGAGGGTAGGAGGACCGTTTGATGATGGGAGAGGATAGGATACGACTATTTGGTGGGAGCAGAGGGTAGGAGGACCGTATGATGATGGGAGAGGATAGGATACGACTATTTGGTGGGAGAAGAGGGTAGGAGGACCTTCTGATGATGGGAGAGGGTAGCATATGACTTTGGTGGGAGCAGAGGGTAGGAGGACCGTTTGATGATGGGAGAGGGTAGGATACGACTATTTGGTGGGAGCAGAGGGTAGGAGGACCATTTGATGATGGGAGAGGGTAGCATGACTATTTGGTGGGAGCAGAGGGTAGGACCATTTGATGGGAGAGGATAGGATACGACTATTTGGTGGGAGCAGAGGGTAGGAGGACCGTATGATGGTGGGAGAGGATAGGATACGACTATTTGGTGGGAGCAGAGGGTAGGAGGACCGTTTGATGATGGGAGAGGGTAGCATATGACTATTTGGTAGTGGGAGAGGGTAGGAGGACCATTTGATAGTGGGAGAGGGTAGCATACGACTATTTGGTGGGAACAGAGGGTAGGAGGACCGTTTGATGATGGGAGAGGGTAGCATACGACTATTTGGTGGGAGCAGAGGGTAGAAGGACCGTTTGATGATGGGAGAGGGTAGGATATGATTATTTGGTGAGAGCAGAGGGTAGGAGGACCATTTGATGGTGGGAGAGGGTAGGATAAGACTATTTGGTGAGAGCAGAGGATAGGAGGACCGTTTGATGATGGGAGAGGGTAGGATAAGACTAGTTGGTGAGAGCAGAGGGTAGGAGGACCATTTGATGGTGGGAGAGGGTAGGATAAGATTATTTGGTGAGAGCAGAGGATAGGAGGACCGTTTGATGATGGGAGAGGGTAGCATATGACTAGTTGGTGAGAGCAGAGGGTAGGAGGACCGTTTGATGATGGGAGAGGATAGGATACGACTATTTGGTGGGAGCAGAGGGTAGGAGGACCTTATGATGATGGGAGAGGATAGGATACGACTATTTGGTGGGAGAAGAGGGTAGGAGGACCGTTTGATGATGGGAGTGGATAGGATACGACTATTTGGTGGGAGCATAGGGTAGGAGGACCGTTTGATGATGGGAGTGGATAGGATACGACTATTTGATGAGAGCAGAGGGTAGGAGGACCGTTTGATGATGGGAGTGGATAGGATACGACTATTTGGTGGGAGCAGAGGGTAGGAGGACCGTTTGATGATGGGAGTGGATAGGATACCGTTTGATGATGGGAGTGGATAGAATACGACTATTTGGTGGGAGCAGAGGGTAGGAGGACCGTTTGATGATGGGAGAGGATAGGATATGACTATTTGGTGGGAGCAGAGGGTAGGAGGACCGTTTGATGATGGGAGAGGATAGGATACGACTATTTGGTGGGAGCAGAGGGTAGGAGGACCGTATGATGATGGGAGAGGATAGGATACGACTATTTGGTGGGAGAAGAGGGTAGGAGGACCTTCTGATGATGGGAGAGGGTAGCATATGACTTTGGTGGGAGCAGAGGGTAGGAGGACCGTTTGATGATGGGAGAGGGTAGGATACGACTATTTGGTGGGAGCAGAGGGTAGGAGGACCATTTGATGATGGGAGAGGGTAGCATGACTATTTGGTGGGAGCAGAGGGTAGGACCGTTTGATGGGAGAGGATAGGATACGACTATTTGGTGGGAGCAGAGGGTAGGAGGACCGTATGATGGTGGGAGAGGATAGGATACGACTATTTGGTGGGAGCAGAGGGTAGGAGGACCGTTTGATGATGGGAGAGGGTAGCATGACTATTTGGTGGGAGCAGAGGGTAGGACCGTTTGATGGGAGAGGATAGGATACGACTATTTGGTGGGAGCAGAGGGTAGGAGGACCGTATGATGGTGGGAGAGGATAGGATACGACTATTTGGTGGGAGCAGAGGGTAGGAGGACCGTTTGATGATGGGAGAGGGTAGCATATGACTATTTGGTAGTGGGAGAGGGTAGGAGGACCATTTGATAGTGGGAGAGGGTAGCATACGACTATTTGGTGGGAACAGAGGGTAGGAGGACCGTTTGATGATGGGAGAGGGTAGCATACGACTATTTGGTAGTGGGAGAGGGTAGGACCATTTGATAGTGGGAGAGGGTAGCATACGACTATTTGGTGGGAACAGAGGGTAGGAGGACCGTTTGATGATGGGAGAGGGTAGCATACGACTATTTGGTGGGAGCAGAGGGTAGAAGGACCGTTTGATGATGGGAGAGGGTAGGATATGATTATTTGGTGAGAGCAGAGGGTAGGAGGACCATTTGATGGTGGGAGAGGGTAGGATAAGACTATTTGGTGAGAGCAGAGGATAGGAGGACCGTTTGATGATGGGAGAGGGTAGGATAAGACTAGTTGGTGAGAGCAGAGGGTAGGAGGACCATTTGATGGTGGGAGAGGGTAGGATAAGATTATTTGGTGAGAGCAGAGGATAGGAGGACCGTTTGATGATGGGAGAGGGTAGCATATGACTAGTTGGTGAGAGCAGAGGGTAGGAGGACTGTTTCATGATGGGAGAGGATATGATTATTTGGTGAGAGCAGAGGGTAGGAGGACCGTTTGATGGTGGGAGAGGGTAGGATACAACTATTTGGTGGGAGCAGAGGGTAGGAGGACCGTTTGATGATGGGAGAGGGTAGCATATGACTAGTTGGTGAGAGCAGAGGGTAGGAGGAACGTTTCATGATGGGAGAGGATACGACTATTTGGTGGGAGCAGAGGGTAGGAGGACCGTTTGATGGTGGGAGAGGGTAGGATACGACTATTTGGTGGGAGCAGAGGGTAGGAGGACTGTTTGATGGTGGGAGAGGGTAGAATAAGACTAGTTGGTGAGAGCATAGGGTAGGAGGAACGTTTGATTGTGGGAGTGGTAGATGCAATATATGTTG